>NW_009186227.1:1802-6847 GCF_000690835.1 Fulmarus glacialis
CTTCAGATGATCTTTGGATCAGGTCCCTCATGCAAGAGAGTACTAGTCTTTTACCGCCTGACCCCTCCACCTTCACTAGCGTGCTCAGGCCCATAGAGGTCAAAGAGACAACTGGCTTATACAGGGATTACTGACATGAGTCGAGGATGCAGAATAGAGCTCACAGTGAGTTCTATCAGCAAGTTCATTATCAATCTTCTGGTAGCTATTGTCAGATTGTGAATGATGTATCCTCTGTCAGAGATACCATTCCAGAATCAGATCCTGCAGACAAGATCTTATTTCTGGAAAGAAATTAAAAATTTAAAAAAAAAAAAAAAAAAAATCTCCTTCTGCCAAATGAATTTTAATGCCCAATTTTAAAGTAATAGAAATCCCAAAATCTCTTGATTTTATGCATGAGCTATTATGATCAATTGGGAAATTAAAATATGTTTTTAAAGCATAAATACCTATTCCCTTGGTGGAATCTTCTGTCTCTGAAGTAGCTGGCTTCGGTTTTGGGGATACGTCTTATGCATTTTAATAGCAAGCGCCTGAATACTGAACCAATAAAAAATATGTAGTGGATTCTTTGCACCTACCCAGTATTCTTGGGTCAATACAAGTCCCATTTTCAAATATGTTAACAAATATATGTGTTCAGTGAAAATTATATATTACTTAACCTAAATACAGATTTGTTTGAGCTGTTCAGAGCAATTCCAGGCTCTTGAGAAAAGAATCTCTTTAAAATATTAATACTATTACACCTAATTTTAAAGTGTTAAGGCTACAAATTAAGTGTAAGGGATAGAAAAATCCATGAAAATGTATATCCTTGCAGACATGCAGGTGGGGAAAAAATGGAAGAAGCCATCAATACATGACTCATGAGCTGAGGACAAAGATGTCAGCCTTACCTTTGAATTTACTCTTTTAAGTTTGTGACACAACCTTAATGCTATTTAAACATATAGTAGAGCTCAGTGTTTAATTAGGTAAGGAAACTTGCTCACTATTACTGCCAGTGCATAAGTATATGAACACAGTGGAGTACACTCAATAATCCAAAGAACCTGACACTGTATTATTTATTGGAATGTCTACATTCATTATGGATGATTCTAATATAAGGTACATCTTTAATACATCACAGTCTACAGATGTTTTCATTCTTCACTACCAGAGAGAAGTTTAATGATAAGATTTTGCTTCATATATCAAAAGACATCCAGAAAATAATGTGGGTAATGTTATCTTAGCCAGTTCATGATCAGGAGAATTTCTAAAGGCCTAGTTTAGCTGGTTACATGTAGGACAGTTTGGTTTAAAATTACCCTATGGGCTAAGACTGGCAAGACAAGAAAACCCCTCTTAATTAGATGCATTAGTTAACTGCAAGATTTCCAGTTTCACCACCAGTGTTTTCTCCTGAGCAGCAAAATATAGGGTTGTGATGACAGTTCCCACTGAACTTTGACGGCCTGATACAAAATCCCTGTCACATATGGATTTTTCCTGTTGCCTTCCTTGAGTATGGATATTATGCTACCTCAATAAGCAGGGATATCCCATACAGTTTCCTATAGTACTTTCTATAGAAGTATGATTCATAACTTTTCTTCGGTAGCTAGTTTAAAAAAAAAAGTCAGTGCAAGTGTCTTACAAATTTTGTTGAAATCAGACCATTTTAAGGAAAGTATGGACTTCACAGTTTACAGAGCCAAGTGAGAATATCAGATAATAGTTTCCCTAATTCTAAATTTTCCCACTGTTCCATTCTGGTTCTGAGGAATATCCTTGTTGAAACCCATAAGCTTTTCCACAAATTATTCAGTCTAGAAGGAATAGGTTCAAATCCCCATATCACAAGAAGTGGAGCAAGAAGTTGAATCAGGACTGTTACTTTTCATATCACATTTTGAGGCTTTTCACCATCATGTGGTTTTCCAGAACCGGGTTTCATTCTGCTCTACCGTTAAATTGCTAACCCCACCCACTTCATGAACAGAGATGGTTATGTCTGTATTTCCTTTTAACAGGTTCCCAATGTGACATTAATAGTGGAAATAACTTACAACAGCAATACTGCTAGAGAAATCCTAGATGAAGCAGTTAGAAAGTATGGTCAGAGCAAGAAAATACATGTTCACAATTTGGAAAAAAAAAAAAAAAATTGTTATCATAGAGAAAGATTCTTTAAGGGAGAATTTCTGGCTTCTTCCTTGATAGAAACTTCAGGGCACAAACCATTGCTGAGATATCTGTGACTGCTTCCTTTCCCAAAATGTAAAAGCATCAATCGCTTACAAGCAAAGAGGAAGTGACGGACAAGCTACTGATGTGAAAGAAGGCAAAGCTCTGACATAGAAGAGTAATTAGAGGCTAGTTAGGTCTGTGATTATAACCAAACATTCCCTTTCAGAACAGCAAAACACACAGAATATGAGAAATTTGACAAATCATTAGATAGACAGGAAAAAGAAAGAGATTATTAAAGGATTCTCCAAAACTATGGTGATTCTGTTGTCCACAGCAGTAAATACTTTCAGACAGCCATAGAATTGGAAAAGGATTTAAGGGTAAAAAAGGTGACCTATATGAGTGAGATGGATCAGGTGAAGAGAAAAGAGGTCTGGGAGGATTACCTAACGAAGGGAAATAAGTGTAAAATACGTGAGAGGAGCCACGTTGAGGAATGAAAGAACTGCACAAGAGAGCAAGATAAATAAAGTAATATGACATGCTTCAAGTACAGAAAAGGTCAATAGAAAGTAAAAATGGCCTCTAAGAGATGGCAGGAGCAATCGACAGAAAAAGTAGCTTTTGCTTTCACGGGGAAGCTGGAAGGAGGGAGGGAGGTTTTTCATTGTCTCTGTGTTTGCAGGAGAGAGGACAGCTGCCACAGACAGTCGTCATGTTACCCCCCTAAGGGATGCAGTAGAGATGCTGAAAGAAATTAGGAACATGGCAGTAAAAGGCACTGGCAAAACCGGAGTGTTGTGTGAATATTGGAAGGGGGGAAATCCCAAAAGGGGAAGAGTAGAGGCAGCCTGTTTTTCTTGAAGCAGATGCCTAAAGGAGAGAGAAAAGGTGGGTAGACAGCTTGAAAACACAACAGTGGCGATGAAATAAACGCCTTAAAGCAGGAGTGTGTGAAAGACCAAGATACACCAGAGCCTGCTGTCAAGGAGGACCAGGTGGAGAGGCCTCCATGGAGCAGGTACAGCCCTAGGAGCCATGTAAGAAGGGGCCCTAGGCAGCTTCTCCAGTAGGATCTCCACGCCTCTACAAGCCTGAGCCAAGAGAAGCTGTTTTCTTGGGGTCTGGCTGGAGAGCAAAGACAGACAGGATGGGGCACTCAACAGCTCAGGGAGCTGTGGGGAAACAGGCAGGAGAGGGCAAAATGAGATGTCTGCAAGATCAGTTGAGTGAGGAGGATATGAGGAGCGGCTCCATGTAAGAAGTAAACCTGTGGTTGTGGCACAGGGTGCTTGAAGGAAAAAACAGGGAAGTCACATCACCAAGACACTTATCACAAGAAATAACAGGGCAGGGACAGGGACTGTGAGGCTCACAGCCTCATTTGGCCAGCAATAGGCAGCCAGCAGGGAAGATAGAGACTAAGGAAGATGAGGACAGAGGAAGGTGAACTGGAAAAAGGAGGGGAAGAGGGTCTCTCATTGACAGGCAGTCAATGGATCACCCTTACCAAATGTCTGGAAAGTCACGTTGCGATACAGTGGCCACAAACTCTGCCCTCCTGATCCTTGCACAGACTGGTATGAATGGCATTCACTCCCAGTGAGCACTGGTCTGGTTTTTTGCGAGGCAATATTGATCAGTATTGACACCTTTGAAGCCATCTAGCCTCTCCTCTTTGCATTGACTCTGAGTGACGCCGGCACCTGGGTTGAAATATAGCTGCCCTTGAGTCTTCATGAAAGCCTCAGCAAGCAAGAAGTCTTGCTGCCATCAAAGAAATGACTGGATACACCAGTTATCCCCTTTAATTCTCGACTAATATATTCAGAGCGTTTTAATTGCTTGCAAATGCATTTTCTCTGTCCCATTATGTTGCCTTTCGGCTGTTGTGGTGAGGCAGAATACAAATTTGCAAGGAGGAGGAAACGTGGTGGTGGGCATCGGGGAGGTTAGCTGTGTTCAGAGGGAAGGGGAATGGGCAGGTTTTTGCAGGACATCTCTGGTCTTGCAGCTTGAAGAAACCCCCTCCAAAACTCCCCACACTCATTGCCCACAGCTACAGTCTGTGAACTCCGGTGTCAAATCTTCCTCTCTCCTTTTCTTCCTCCTTGGAAGAGAAAAAGCAATATAATTTAACTTGTACTCTCCAAATAATGATTCTTAAAGGGAAACAAGATGAAAAAAAACCCAAAATTTCTTACTATGGATTCTTCTTGTTAAGTTAAATTATATTGCTTTTTCTCTTTATTTACCAGACAGGGGTTGTCTCTCTCTGTTTGGATGAGTGGAAAGGTAAGCACACAGACAGGTTTGCCTGAAAATGAAGGTGGATAGTCTGTGTGTGCATGTGGAGGGGGTGCTACCAGCCCCTGCCTCCAACCACAGAGATCTGGGCCGCTCCCAGGGTTTTCCCCGCATGTGAAATTCAGGGAAGGGAGATGGGTGCTGATGCTTAGCACAGAGGGGGCTCATGCTCAGATTCACCCCCTCTGCCAGCCAACAGGGTGGAGTTCAGTGGGCCAGGGGAGCAGGAGAAGATTTGCCTGGGGGGATGAGACAAAGGATCGACAACAATAGATCTGCAAACAATGGGCAGGACCCAGTGATGCGCGAAAGTGACCCCAGGGCTGCTTTTGTTTTAGGTCAGCTGAGTGTCCCCAAAGCTCACAGCCCCCAAACTTCAGGAACTGCAAAGGACAAAGGGGGTGGAAAAGTGTTTTAAGTGAAAAGGCTTTGCTGGAGGGGGGACTTCTCTTTGGGTCCTTTGCAGAAAAGGGCAGTGCAGAGGATGGACCCTGCTCCAGGAATCTCCTGGCATTGCTGACCCCAGCTGCCTGTGGTGGTTTTAACCGCCGTCT
>NW_009186227.1:6878-8176 GCF_000690835.1 Fulmarus glacialis
ACTTAGACACAAGAAACTCCAAGAAAAGTCGTCAGAAGTTTAGGTCCAGCAAGGACCAAGTTTTGGTGACTCTTAGTGGAAAAGAAGGCTCTTAATTAGGAAATAAAATAAACAATTATTGGGCGACCAGCAAAACGCAGGCGCTAAGGCAGGAAAGAAAAAAGAACAGAAAATTTGTAAATTCCGGCTTCTAAATGTTGGGAAACGTTTGTAAGTCAAACAGGAGGTAAGAGAGCTCTGTGAGTCCAGGGAGCTGCTCTCACACAGCAGCCAGACGTCCAGCCCAGCCTCTGTCCCTGCAGCAGCACCAGCCGCTTTGCACACTTCAGTGAACTGCCAGGGAAACCGAGCTGATCCCAGAGAGGGAGCTTTTATTTTCTTGGGGTTTTTTCCCCCCACATCCCCACCCCTTCCAGCAGCCCAGTCAGCCTTTTTTCAGACCCCTTAAAAAAAAAAAAAAAAAAAAAAGACCCAAAAAACCCTTTCTGTAGCTTAGGAGCAGAAGCAAACTTTAAGCAAGGGGTAAACAACGTGCCCAGCCACAATGAAACTCAACGCGAAGTCTGTCTGCTCTGACCATTAGCTCATGGCGCTGGTTGGAAAACCAGAAAGCTCCCAATTAACTTTCCTGAAAGATTTTCTTTGGGAGCAATTAATAAGTGCTTTGCAGTTTGACTCGCGTTATTAATTGGATTGGGGGGGGTGGAGTTAAAAGCGCAAACGGTCTATATGATTTTTTAGGGTCTGTAAGCGAAGCTAACAGATGGAACTGACCAGTAACGTGCATCTGGCAAGCCGGGTTTCTTATAAACTTTCCTCCAAACAAAACCATTTTGGTGGCTTTGTTGTTGTTTGAAGCGAAGTTGGGCTCCGAGCTGGCTGGTGTTGTGGCTGTGGGTTTGTCTGAACTGCGTGTACGTGGGGAGGGGGGATGGAGAGGCAAGGGGTCGAACGGGGAGGGAGATCTCTCGCAAGACGGGTCTCTTGCAGCGGGGTGATCTCCTGGCAGCTCGGGAAAAGAGTTGGGAAAGCATCAGCCCTTGCACCGTGCGTGTCCTCCCCGGCACTCACAGGGGCTGGGCAGCGCTCAGGTGCGGGGTGATAACCGCACCACGGCACCCACAGGATTCAAAAGAAGGGAACCTGCGCCCAAATCCTTTCCCCGCCCTTCCCACACCCCTAGTTTTCGGGGGGGAGGGGGGGGGAAGGCACAGACGGCAAAGTGTCCCGTGGAGGTGAGCTGGTGGGGAGCGCTGCCGCCCCGGAGCGTCGTAAATCACGGCAGGGGCTGGGGCGCG
>NW_009186227.1:8243-9244 GCF_000690835.1 Fulmarus glacialis
GGCGGGGCCTGGCCTGCCCCCCCCCCCCCCCTGCCGGGGCCGCCCCGGTCGTGTCCCCTCGCCGTGTGTGCCCCGTTTATTCGCTGAGCTGGGCTTGCCTTGGCGAGGTCAAGGAAAATATCCCCCCCCCAAAAAAAGAAAAAGACCCAGACAGGACTAAAGTAACACTGTGCAAATAACCGGCTGGGGGAAATCCGCCGAGCTGGGGTTTGCGGTGACCTGGATGTGTGGGAGGGGGTTTGCCTTCCTCCTCGAAGGGAAAGGACACTTCTCGCTCCGTCAGGAGGGTGTGCTCAAGGTGTCTTAACTTTTTTTTTTGTTAGGTCTAAGCCGTCCTGCTCAAGCATGGGGGGGAAAAAAATGCGCTTGCCAGGCTCCAACGGGGCATTGGAAAGAGCAGAGTTTGCCCATTTCTGCATATTATTTTATTCTCTTAACTACCACAACCTTGAGGAGTCCAAACAAAAGTGAACTTGGAAGAGTTCCTAGAATTTTCTCAAATATATATTGGGGAGAAATATTTTTATTTCATTAACAACATTAGAACTGTAGGAAATCCAAATGAAAAGAAAGAATTCCTTCTTCCCTTCCTTCCTTCTTCCCTTCCTTCCTTCCTTCCTTCCCTGTTCGAAGGCTTCCTTCCTTCCTCCCATTATCCCTTTCCTCCCTCTTTTGTTGTTTGGTTTTTTTTTTTTCAGATATTAACTTAACCTGTTCCTAAGGAATTCCAGTGACAGAGACTTTAACTTTGCCAGGCAGTCTGTTTAATGGTTACCATCCTCATTATTAGCAAGACTTTAACTGTCTTGCTGCAGTTTAAGCTGTTTCTTATTTCCCATCTGCCATGAGAGATTATTCTCTTACTTTTTGAAAGCCTTTTATGTTCTTGAAGACTGAGCATCTTCAGGACTGGAAGTAATATCTCTGTGTATGTGTAATGAAAATCAATCCTTCCTTCCTTTCCTTCTTTCCTTCCTCCCTCCTTCCTTCCTTCTTTCCTT
>NW_009186228.1:0-1864 GCF_000690835.1 Fulmarus glacialis
TCTATGATTCTATGATTCTATGAAAAGGCTTCCACTGACCTACCATGTGAAGCGACGTGCTTTTGTGAATATATGCAGTCGCTCTCCTCTCGTTCCTTTCTCTCACCCTGCTACTAAGGATTACCCAAGAAGCTTTTAACGTTATGTATTGCCCAGGGAAAAAGCACTGTGGTTTGGACTCATTCAGCATCAGCGTTCTTACATGATGCTCTGCTGATACCTACTGTATCTCCTCTGTTAGAAGTCTCTCTGCTAGCACTGCTCTTACACATTTCCTTGCATCAACCAGTGAGCCAGCCTGGTTCTCTCACGAAGCCCAGTGCTGTGCTATTACAACTTTTCTCTATTTATTAAGTTAAGTCAGGGACAGAACATAGACGCGTGGCTTTCTTGTACAGAACTATAATTTACTGTGTTGGGGATATTCAGTCACAGGCATGCAAAAGCCAAGGATTTAAGTTCTTTCTGTTAATCTTTTTATTTTTCTGAGCCTGTGCTTCCATTAAAAATGCTACAGATCAGCAAAGCTTCTAGTATGTCTAGCTGTGAAGGTGGTCAGTGCAGTGTAAATCACTGGACAGCTGTTCTGCAGAGACCACAGCTCAATGAAGCAGGTATATTATTTTCAGTCTCAGGTATATATTTTCTCCATTTAGCTTCATAATAATATAGGTAGAAAACAAAGGGAGACAACAACAAAATGTGTACAGCTTCTGAGCTTGTTTGTTTCCTCAGCTGTATCACGTTTCCGTGAAGGCTGCAGTTTAGGTTAAAAACTTACTTCAATTACAAATGTGTGAAAGAGAAGGATTTTAATCCTCCTTGCCATGAAAATGCAACCCCAGCTCCAGAACCATGGCCTAACTTCTATAATCCTTTGCTTCTATATAATTCAACTTTTCTAAAAAAAAAAAAAAAATTCCCCTCAAGCAGAAAAAATTCTTGAAAAAAAGTCTAAGTTGGAATGTAAGAAAGTGGGAAGAAGATAGAATATAAAGAAAATACTGAGTTATTGGAAAAATAAAAACCCCAAACTTTTATGGTATCTTTTGCTAACAACAAACTAAAAAATACTAAAGAGGCAAAATGAAGTATATGTACATAAAATGAAGCTAATCTTCAGTGAGTGAGTCTTTATTGTGACTAGTGTCTGATCATGTTTCTCTGTTACCTGAGCACCTTTGTTGCTACCATTTATTTAGAAAGCAATTAAGAATCCATTTACATGATTAGGTGACTTGGCTGTCTATCCTGAACTCATTCACAATATGCTGGTTAATATGCCAAATTGACAAGGATGCCCACCCACTCTGTTACAGTCAAATACCGCTTTCTCGATGGGAGATGTTTTCTAAAATATTTCTTGATTATAGCTGGCGTGTGATATATTCCAGTCCCCTTCAGTGCGAAGGTGAACAGCTTATTTTAAATGGTTGTCGGTTGAAATCTTCTAACTATTGGAAATGGCTAGGATCAGCTTCCTAAATCTTCAGTTATCACTCAAAATAACCAGTTTGACTTAGCACCAAATGGGATTGAAGCATTCACAAGTCACTTACTGGAGATGGGATTTATCTCATCCACCTGTAGATCTCTGTAGATTTAGTTTTGTAGAACTCCTTTTTTAGTGGTAGTGAGAAGTAGGAACTTATAGAGAGCAATTCAAGTGGTCTGTATCAGATCTCTACCTAAGAAATGAGGGAAACAGCACTGTAGAAGTGCCTATTCTTTTTCTGTTAAGGAAGCTTGAATGACCACTTCAGACATTGCCAACACATTGTAGATGTCTACATAGGTGAAAGGCCTCCTTCCACGCATTTTTGCTGAAAGAAGAGAGAGAGCTTTTGAAACTTCCTCCCACTCT
>NW_009186228.1:1874-32358 GCF_000690835.1 Fulmarus glacialis
CCCTTCACAGCAGAGTGAAGCAGGTTAATTTGAACAACCGATTTCGGAAGCTGCTCTCACTTCACCAGCAGTTCGCTACCAGCTCTCCCCAGCTGACACCGGGAAGTGGAAATTTTCAAAGTTACTGAGTCTCTGAAACTAATTTCTCATCCGCTACCTTTACTCTTCACGCACTTGTCTTCAGCCTTAGTATGCCTCTGAATGTTATACCAGAGCACGCAAAAAATCTTAGTGCACCTCAGTATCATCCATAACTGTCTGGATACACACCTCCTAAGCCTTTTTTATTTGCAAGAAAATGTCTAGAACCAAATAAAGATATTAGTGCCTATTCTCCTATATCACTACCCTCTCTTTTATTACTACAGCATCACTTCTACCTGTTAAATTAGACCTGAATAAAGGGTCAACCTCACTGTAAAATAAATATGACATAGGGGAATATGATTATTCTCATAACTTAAATTTTTGAGTAATTTCTGTTTAAATTTCTGGTCCTGGCTCTGCATTCATTTCTAGACTTGTACTAAATATAGACAGACAGAATGTATTTTAAAATCACATGCAAGCAGCCGGTTCCTTCCACCAATATAATACTATATTCGCAACTTGGGAATTGAAGAGAGCCTAGGGTAATGATCATTTAGCATTGTTTTTCTTTTAGAAATGCATCTCTTGATTCAATAAGGAAAACCAGACAAAATGTGATGAATCTCGAGGTTGTTTTTATTTGGCTTATTTATTTTTTTATGCAGCCTTCAAGTTGATTTATAGCATTACATTAAAATAACTTGGTGGTAGCAGTCTTTGTTGCAAAACAAATGGATCAAATTAACCATCCTGTGTACTACAATTCTGGACAACAAAGTGCCAAACAGTACATGGGTGGGTTCAGCACTTTTAAAATGCTCTGTATATACCTTAATGCTTAGTCCAGCCATTGATTGATTAGACTACAGTTATCATGTAAAAGGATCAGCCCTATTACAAGGAAAAAGAAGAAAAAAACCAGCTATCAAGTACTTGGACCTCTATTAATATCGCCTGAGAAACACTCAGTATAAATGAGAGCCTGAAATGAGGGACAAAGGTGAACTTTTTCAATGCGAGTAATTAATTCTTGCTTTGCATAGGGTAATTGAGGGCAATCACAGAATATTGCATGTCATTTCATTACCGAGCCATCAGATGGACTTCCACTTGCATACCCTGGTAAATGTGTTAACCCATGAGTACCTTGGCTGCTGGACCCATGTTGAAGACAAAAGCCTCCTTAACCTTCCCGTCATTCCTATCTTCCTTTTAAACATTGTCATTTCCCTTCCACTAACTATATTTTCTGTAGACTAAACAAACAAACAAATAAACAAGCAAAATGCAGAATCCCATGCTTTCTTTTGCTTTAGGATGAAAAAGAGCAGGAACAACGAAAATAAAAACACTCTGGATCGGCACTAAATATGATCTAACATTATAATGAAATTCCCTGCCTGGGATTTTCATGCTGTTGTGGTCACTGCTGTCATAACCCTTAGCTTCCTTTCCTACACCTATGCAAATCCCTTACCCAGCTGCCCAAAAGCAGGCTGTGAAGAAAGCCAAAGGCAGCTGCCAGTGTAACAGATACTAACTAGAAAAATATTAGGTCTGCGATGGAAATCAACAACCAGGTTCCTCATTTCTTCATGAATTCCATGAACCCCCCTACAACATAAAGTACAACTTCATTGACAGTTTAATCCACTTGTTCTGCAAAATTTGACATACGCTATTTCACAGACCCTTCTGTTAGTGATTCACTCACTAGTGATACTTTCAAGGCCACCATACGTTGTTTGACTGAGTACACATGTAAACTAGTGAGGGAGTTTAATCTTCTTTCTGCAGGATAATTTGTGGAGCATTGAAATATGCCTGCTTCCTCAGAATTTTGACACAAATCTTATGTTCAATGTGATTCAAGATAAGAATTCCTTTGGTTAATTCCTACAAATTCTTTCAGTTATTGCAAGTGATATAAGTATGGGTCTTCAAAATAGATCAATGTACACTGGTACCAGATTCACACACCTTCATTTTAGGAGTTTAAATGAAGAGCATAACTTCTGTAGACTTCTGTTGTGGTTTAACCTGGCAGGCAGCCAAATACCATGCAGCCGCTCGCTCACTCCTCCCCACCCCCACCCCCAGTGGGACGGGGAGAGAATCGGAAGGGTAAGAGTGAGGAAAACTCGTGAGTTGAGATAAAGACAGTTTAATAGAACAGAAAAGGGAAAATAATAATGATAACGATAGAATATACAAAATGAGTGATGCACAATGCAATTGCTCACCACTCGCGCTGACCGATAACCAAGTAGCAATCACTACTTCCTGGATCACGCCTACCATTCATATACTGAGCATGACATCACATGGTATGGAATACCCCGTTGGCCAGCTGGGCTAGCTGTCCTGGCTGTGTTCCCTCCTCCCAGTCTAGCTTGGTAGCAGAGGATAGTTTTCCTTGATAAGGCACTTAGCAACAACTGAAAACATCAGCGTGTTATCAACATTCTCCTCATACTGAATCCAAAACACAGCACTAGGAAGAAATTTAACTCTATCCCAGCCAAAACCAGGACAACGTCTTGCACAATATGGAGTTTTCTGCAATCTATTGAAATTCAAGATCTGAATCTCTGGAATTGCATCTCTTTCTCCTCGTTGGCTTTGTGGGATTCTAGGGAAAAAGTTTTCTGACTTAGATATTTTGGTCAGATGCCTAAATTACCTGGAATAAACCTAGGCTTCAGTGCATCAATGAAGAGGATAAGGATTCCTATTAGTAAGGCCATTATTTATTTTAGAAAGACTTAAGTCAAGCGCTCTGAAAAGTTTCCATACTGTTTGCAATATCTTGCAGTGCTGCTTTACATTACCACTATGTTAGATAGCAAGTGGTGGTGGGATCAGAGCCTTAGAGTCGATATCATACATAATAAACAGCAAATTGTGGACAAAGTATGCCTTTACTTACCATTATAACACAGGAATTTGTGTCACAATATTTTTAAATAAAGTGAGTAATATTCCTGCGGATGGTTGCTTTGTGCCAGACAGGCACAAGGCACAGCCTTGATCACCTGAGATGTGCATGGTTGTCAAAGCTGAGGGTAAATTCTCACCTAGGGAAGAATTAAAACTGCTGTATTCATGAGCATGCCATAATCACAAAACTATATTGTAAACTCCGTTATCATCCTCCTGCCACTAGCTGCTGACGGGGGGACCCTTCTGTTTCTGCAGCAACATACAACAGTCTTTGTACTAGGCAGCAGTCCTTCTCACCAAGGCTGAGTGGTTGATGCCTTCACTTTGGTCAAGAGTGGGCAAAAGAAAATTTAATCACAAACGGTCACAAGCTACGGCCAACGTGAGATGGGTATTTTTGCATTTACTGCATCTTTGCTGAGAACGTATCAAAAATCTACAGATCACATTAAATGCATCTCTATTCTTGATGGGTTTGGATGGCTGCTTTGCACACTGCTTTCTGATTTCCTCTTGTATATATGGCTGCATATTTACCTGCTATTTGTGTGATATTGTGCATTGTGTTATATGGAATATAGCTAGTTTAATGCATACTAGTGAAACAGCAGGATACAGGTACTAATACACTCAGCTTGGTATCTGATGACAAAAAACCCAAACAAACAAACAATCAGACCAACCCCAAACTAATTTATTCCTGTATTCTTTTCATGTCCCACAGGGCAGTTTGCCAATCCAAAAACACCCAGAAAATGAGCTCATTGTTTTTAATATTATCAGCAGCACATTTGTTTGATCTTCAGTTAAACTGGTGTCCATTTTTTTCATAGGAAGTTACAGGGGTTTTTGTTTTGTTATGATTTGGCTTTATGTAAATAACTTCATTATTCAAATGAAACTGAATAATTAAATAAATATATTTTAGCAAATTTCCCAAGGGGCAATTCTTTTTGCAAAACAATTAACATATCCTACAGTTTGATGATTTCAGTAGTAAGAAAGGCAAGTGAATTAGTTTCATTTTCACCACAAATCTTCTATTTGCTTAAAAAATCCTCACAGTTTTGAAGATGTCAGGGAAGATTAACCCACTATTAAAAGAGTCATTTATCACAATTAACAGAGAGGAACGCTTTCTTGCTATAACTGACTCACTATTTTTTTTTCACGTACTAGAGGCTGTTATCCTTAGGCCTCATTAAACCTTCCAAACTGTTTGTCTGATGTTTCCAAGTATAAGGTATTATTCAAAACGGTGTTTTACTGGGCAAAAATCCTGTATTCTCCCCTACAATTTTTATTATCCTTATTTCCATCAGATGAACTTCCATGTGCTCCAACCGTACACCCTCATATACTACCAATAGACCTTTTTTCAGCCATAATAATGCCATTGATTTCAATGGAAACTGTATTTTTTAAAAAAGAAAACTGAATTTAACACCATCTGTTTTCCCAGGCAAAGAAAACATTACTATTTCTAAAACAGGACCATAATGTGCATTTATTTTGTCAAATGGCATTATGTACTTCCTTAGCTATGCTGACCGAAAAGGGCTTTTGTTTGAATGGATAACAAAGCAAAACATGCCTTGATCTCTCAGCCCTTCAGACTGTGAGGCCTTGTAAATCCAGAACACATGCAGTAACAAGGAACTAGCACATTATGTTGTTGGGACAGACGCTTGTTTATTTATTTATTTTTAAAGTGAATTTAAATCCATCATCAATGAAAGACAGAGGAAACAAAATAAGACTGTTCCCGAGCAGGGGTAAGACTATTTGATTCAACTGAGTTTGATAACACGGGGCTTCTTCTGATGGGGGGGGTGGGGGTGTTGTTTACAAGAAGAATGCAAGCAACTTCCAAAGCATCATCATATCTGGTATGCCTCTCTTTTGTAAATTACACAAGAAATCGATACTTAAAGTAAGGCTGTCGAAACTGCCTAGTACTAACACATGAGTGACTCTAAATTAATCACAGATTATCGATTATCCTATCACTAGAACAGCATCAGTGGGGAATAACCAACTAGTTCTGTTTGTTGTCAGTTCTGAGAAATGAAAAACTGGAAAACACACCTACCAAATGGGCCTTGAATATAAATCCTTTCCGAGGACCCGCACATTATTCTCAGCCTGACAAGCCCACCTTGGCTGAAGGATTTATATAGTGTCTGCTTTCAGTGGAGGCAATGGACCATAATTACCTGGATTGAGTGTTGCTCTAAAATAGCACAATGGGAGGATAACATTTATGAATCACAATTAGTATGAACCTTTCCACACAGGTGGAGCTGCTGTTCATCAGTGCCCCAAAATAAAGTTACAAAATGATCCACAGAGTGTTGCAGGCCCTCTCCCCAGTCTGAGAGAAATAAGAATAAATTAATGCAATTCTAGTTGCAACCCATCTGTAAACTACAGCATTAATTGAATGGCGGTGTTAATCATATGCTACTGTTGACAGTTATTTTAAAACTTGTTTAGGAGAAAAGGGACAGCGCCTATTACAAAACATTTATTTTCCTGATAGCAAGGCACCTTCTCAGATATATGGGTGGATATGTATATGTGTATGCATGTATTTATGCATGCAGATATGTATGTATAAGCACCATTTAGTAATTTAGAAATTGCAATTCAGTCATTATAACGGGAATTAAGAATCTCTCCAAGGGTCTTGTACAGTTCTTTGAGATCATATGGGAGAAACATATCAGATATCTTTTTCTAGTTTCCTTGCATAGGCAGCAGCGACACAAATAGCCCGGGAGGAAATATTTTGTGTCCCTCAGCAATGGCCAGTGGAAAGATGGTACTGGCAGCAACTCAATCCCTCAGGAGGGAGGGACACCCAGAGGCTGGGTGTCTCTCTCAGATAATAAATAATAAGTAATGACATTACTGCAAAGATTGCATATACTTAGTCATCCGTGAGAGTCAAAAGAGCTATTATCTGTCCCTGACTCCACACAAATGATCTAAACAAAAGCTTTACCTCCTCCTTTTTGTTCTCCGTAAGTAATAATTTCGTATGTAGAGGCAAGGGGTGTCACAGGAAAGAGATGATTTTCAGGAAACTTCAGGAAAAAAGAGGACTAGAAATTGTAGGACAGGGCACAGCTGAACTTTAGTAAACAGATGTGCAAATAGTCTAATAAACTGATCGCATAACTTCTGTCAGTTACCTTATCCTAAAATATCAGTGTTCAAAAAGAAAAGAAAAAGAAACAAGTTCTTGCTCCTGAGGTTTGTGTCCACAATGCTTAGGGCTATCAGAGAGGGCTAGTTAGAGAGGTCCAAAACAGATCAAAAGTCTGACCTAAAAAATAAATGGTGTGGATGAACTGCGGTTGAATACTCAAGCTGATTTCCTGGGTCTCTTTTATTTAGCAATATTTTTATCTTTGATCATGAGGGCTGTGTCTAACAGCATTTATCAACAGTATGCAGTAGTGTGGAACAGAAATATTAAATAATATTTCCCATTTATATGAAGTTGATATTTCCCCCCAAAAAAACCAACCCCAAACTGTATTTTAGTCCAAATTTGATCAGAAAATTAGCATTAGTATTAGTCATGGATAAAAAGATATGTAAGAGAAACTTAAGTTATTTTTAAACAAATTAGCTCTGTTCATTCTTTTTATTAAACAGTATTGCTTTGTATTTGCATGGAGAAAAAAATAATCAATTCAATGTAATGTGAATTAAGAAATTTTAATTTCATTTGAAAAATGTTTTCTTTTTCGCTTAATTTTTTTGAAGTCGAGAGAAGGAGAGGACCCATTTTTATAACAAAAAGAAGAACATGAAACTGTTTGAACCTCTTTGGCACTTAACAGTGTTAATTACGCAGAAAGTCTTCAGTGTGGTGTTTTAAAGGGCTGAAGCTCTCAAAAATAAAAATCATATCTCCCAAAGCAACTTGCAATGCTCTAGCACTGCGTTCTGCCGTTACCTTTCCGTAGCAGTGCAGCTTAAAGAACCATAAAGTACTCTGAAGGTAGCGATAGTAGCTTTAGGTCTCAGTATTAACAGTTGTTCCTTACCATCCCTATATTGAGCTGCACTAATAAGTCACCATTTGGGTTAGCCTGAGCCATCTTCCGCAGCGACTTAAATTAATACAGCTGGTTTGCACTGAAACAGAGTGGGAGGACTCCCACAAGCTGTTATTGGGCCTCAGCTGCAGGGGCTGTAATGATTACCTAGAGAAGCAGCAATAAACAGCTGTGAAAAGTAAATTCAAACTGTTCTAGCTAGATCTTGTTTGTCTCTGTGCTAACTTAATCAGCATCATCCTAAGCACAGATGAGTTCTTAGGATTTCATTCGTCCAAAGACTGAGGAGGCTGGCCTGACCTTTCTTAGCTTATAAAGCACAATGAAATCACAGTCTATTGCTTCAGGGAAAAAAGCACAAAAGATTAGTTTTATGATAGAGATTTAATAGTTCTGACACGGCCATAGGGAATATCTCATTTCTAACTTTCATCTTCCAACATGTTCTTTTCTTTACCTTAATAGTATGCAGCTATAAAACTCAAATTTTTGTTATTTAAAGTAAAGGGAGATGTGAAGCTGCAATAGCAGCAAGTTGCTGGAAGTCCATGGAGAAGATTTTGGAAAGAAATGCAAATTCTTTAATGGCACATGCATGAAATGCAAATTCATACCCTAGAGAAATCCCAAACCCCAAAGTTTCAAAACCTTATTTGTTAAATGCACAGAGAAACAATAAACCTCAGCAGGGATGAAGGAGCAAGTTGTGAAACTTTAACAAGATCTCCAAGGAAGCTTAGACAAAAGGTAAAGAAATGGTGTTGCTAAAACTTAAAAAAAATAGCTGAGGTTAAGTTTCACTTTCATGAACTTCATCTGAACCCTGGATAACCTGGCCAAATTCTGAGTTCTCATCAAAACGTCTTGTCTTAGTTGAAGGACAGTCTTAAAATATCTAACATTTTTTAGAAGCTCTATTAATCAGAACTTTAAAAAGTAGAACAGAAGAAGATGCTATGAATTGAAATAACTATATTCTGTATACCACTGTATTTTCTTTTATCATTATGACTTTAGTTGATTTTTTTACAATAATTTGTTGTTATCTGCTATCTTACGATTATCTATTACTTTATGAAGACTGTAAGGTTTTCATATAGAAAATACATTAATCCACTATGCAACTAGCCCTATACATGTTCCATACTTGCCTAGTTGAAAGAGTTAATCCAGAAGGTTTAAGCATTTTATATTTCCACTAAAAATAATTTTTAATTGTTTAAAATAAAAAAAAAAATTAAATGTGTGTCTAAGGTCTGAGAATCAAACCTTTCCTCCTCCCCCCCACCCTCCGTAACCCAAACCTATCAGTGCCTGCTAATTTGTTAGCATTAGTACAGTTAGCAAGATCATGAAATTTAAATGAGGGAAAAGACAAAAATATCTATTCCTTGTAATAGTATTTTACATGCACTTAAGCTGTTGGAGTTACTTGCCTGGCAAAATAAAGATTAATGCATTCAGAACCAAATTTACAAAAAAGTAAAAATCACGTTGTAGTATTTCTGTATGATGCACTAAATATTTCGTGACTGGAGCTTGACAAGCAACATTTTTGTGCTTTGCTGGCAAATCATGGGAAAAAATGAAAAATCAATTTGGACTGAATATTTTATTAATTTTTAATCAAGTGGGGGGAAAAAAGATATTTCATGTTGAAAGCAAGATCCCATTTGAAAAAAACCTCCAACTTTTCAGTTAATAAAAATAAAAGAAATTTTAAATAAAAAATAATCTGGAACAGAAAATTGAAAACAATTCAAAATGAAAATCCACAGTTTAGGACCAGCCCCAGCTTCTAAGTCAAACTTAGTGGTGTATTATCTACAAAGAAGAGAACTAAATCAATTCCTTTTCTGCCATGTATGCTTAAGCTGAATAATTTCTTTCTTTTTTTTTTTTAATTATGCTTGTCCTGAAACTGTGTATGGAAAATCCTATTTATTCAGACAAGAGAGTTGGTTTAGAAAACATTTAACTAAATTTATGTCCAAATTTCCACAATCACAAGGAGGACTTCTGTATGGAAGTCCCGCTGGGCTTATGAAGAATTAAACAGAATTTTAACATAAGATGGTCAGTACAGTGTGCCCTGATCCACTCAAGCTCTGATTTCCAAAATCCCCCTAAGACTTTCAGACAGTGCAAAAGATCTGCCACTCGCCGTGAGCACACTTGAAGGGGTAGGTAGCCTCATCCTTGGGATACAGCAACAGCTAAAGGTTAAAAAACCCCCACCTTTTCTCTTCTTAGTCACCTCTGGCTGCTTACAGCACCTGAGGAGCTGTAACAGGGGCCCCAACCAGTAATTCCCACACCCGCATATGGCTTTTCCCCACCTAAGACTGAAACATGGGGAGCACAAAAACTAACACCTGAGAGACTTTTCCTCCTGCACTTGCTTTTTATGAGGAATTGCTGAATCAATATTGCTTATTGCACTGTCAAAATGTGTATCCTCATGCACATTAGGCATTCTCAGAATACTGGATTTCTTGATTTATATACCATTTAAAAGGCTTGAAACGATGAAATTTAAATGCAGAGAGCAGCAGCAGTAAGAAAATACATTACTGGAGTTGTAACAGGTTTTGTATATTTTTCTTTAAAAATTGTCTTACAGGGAACCTATTTTTAGGTAACCATCTTATCAATTTTAAGGCAGGAAAATGATGTTTCTCCTTTCAGTATTAGATATTTGCCTTCTAAACAGAGCAAATAATATTCTTCTCCACATGGTAGATCTTAATCAATCCAATGTTTTAGACTGTTATTTAGAAAACACTTTGATCAGCTGCTCCGTAAAGAAAGCAAAGGAACGCACTATTTTCTTTCCCTGCATGGTCTTACATTCATGACTGTAGAGGACCTCTACCCTTTTTCATCCCGCCTCTCCCTGTGCCAATTTTTTGGTGACTCAGAACAATTCTAGCTGATCTCTCTAAGCTCCAACTACGCAGTCAATATCCTGAGTGGGTGAAAGACTAATTATTCCCACTGAGATCAACTATGTCAGGAGAGCAAAGGCCAATTACAGACAAAAGCTATCACGGAGTGGTCACTTCCAACCTCCTGCCAACACCAATCCCAAATGCAAAGGAAAACACTTTCCCGCTGAACTGAAAAGGCACTAGTTTAAGTACATCTTATGTAGCCAGGATGCTGGTGTCACTTTTATTCGTTTTCCACAGCTGAAGTATAGGCTTTGCTGAGCTGCGTGACTCATCTTGCAAGCAGCAGCAGGCACGAACAGTGCCCAAAGCAGTGGTAATGCTAGGTGGGAGGGTAACAGGCGGCACATCAAACGTGCTTCTGGTACGTGAGGGGAACAGAGGTTGTCGAGTAATTGTGACTTCAAAAAACTCTTTTGCACGCTGCTTGTTGACAGCTGTTATTATGACATCTAATCTATAGTCATTATTCGGGGAAGCAGCTCAGCCAGGATTCTGCAGTCACCCCGATAAACCCACTCAGGGGATTACCTCGAGCTGTACTTCCCAGAAATTCAAGTTCTCTTCCATTTGGTTGCATGAGAGCAGAGTGAAAATCTTGATCAGTAAGTAGCAGCAAAAATGCCCCAAAAGGTTGAGAAAGGAAGGAAGAGAAATAAAGTTGAGGGCATAGCATGTGCCAGCAATCCTCAGTTGAGGAGTGATTGCTGAAGACTAGCAGGGTAGTGCCTAGCGATCCTTACTAAATGGACTAATTTTGAACAGTGTCAAATCGCGTTGAGTTTAATTCTTTGCTATCTCAGGTGTCATACAGTATTATCTCCACACAAGTTAACTTTTCTGCTTCAGTCCTACTGCCACCACTGCTTTGATGACTGGAGGACATGCGATGTCCAGCCTTCAACATGCTCTGAATTATACCCACGTTTCCTGTTGGCTCTGGCTGGCTCATGTCCATTTTTGTTTCCCCATTCACAGATGCTCCATTTGATGAAGTTACTGGATTTCGATCTTATTTATATTTATTTCAATCTTATTTATTGAAGAACTTCTACCTTGGATAAAATTATTAAGGATAAATTCAGTAGGCAGGGGAGCTACTTGGGACATTGCTGACACTGATTCATCAATTTATACATAATTAGGCACACGAAGTGGAACACCTCCAGCAGGAAAACCTGAAAAAGACTAATCCAGAATAATGAATAACCTGTTCATGATGGCACTCTCTTCTATTGCCGGAGACCACGACCCTACGCATTAAATCCAGTTTCTTTCTCACTGCTGGTTTTGACCAGGAACTCCATTAGGGAGCTGAGAAGGCTTTGCCAGCAAAAGCCTTCTTATACTGGCACAAACCAATAATGAGCTTCTGTTTCAATTAATTGGATTTTCCAGCTAAAATAAAACAAACAAAACATTGTCAGGAAGTTCTTGGCCACTTCTAATATGCACAAAACAATTCCTGGGCCAATTCCATCTCTAACATTAAGTTACAAGTTAATGTATTACAGTTTGCTGAATTGATTTGAGCATTAATTCACAAACTTCAGTAGCAGGTTTGACAGGTACATTGCTCAGTCATGCTGTAACATTACCCCAATAACTCTATCACTGCAAGTATGCATCTAGCCAGTAATTGTCACGGTCCTTGATGGGATTGGGAATAACCTATCTTTCTATTCTGGGTCCTGAGAAGAGAGGGAAAATAATCTAAAATTCCTTTTCAAAGCTGATGGGTTCTTTTTTGCATCAAGACTTGGAATGAAAAAAACTACTCGATTAAGGATTCTTCAGCAGTGCAACTCAGGCCATTCACTGAATATCAATTAGCTGAAGAAAACTCAGTTTCAGTACAGATTAACCTTAAGATACCATTGCTAGAATGAAGTTTCAAGATGCAAATATTGTACGTTAGTGGTTGGTTAGTGGTCAAAAAAAACCCCCACAAGATCTTGCACAGCTACAGGCTGTCTCTTTTGTGCCTAATGTGGGGTTTGTTTGACATGAAATCTGTGACCTTACAGCCTTGACTCTCTCAAAGAGAGCCCAAGTGAGATTTTTAATATATGTCTAATAGAATGTAAGATGACTACAGTGTAAATGAACATTAGTCAATTCTTTATGCTTATCATAATGGGTGATAATTTACAGAAGCTCTGAATCACATAAGGAGATTTACAGTCAAGCTCTGTAGGAGAGCCTGTAAACAAGGAAACCATTAATTCACAAATATTCACAAAAATCAGGATGATGAGACTAAGTAAGCAAGTAAAAAGCAAACAGAATTCTGTCTTTCAGCAACTGGAATGCTGTATTGTAAGAAGCAGGTATATGTGGTTTAGGGAACAAACCTCTGATTAGAACTAATTACTAGAAATAGCGCCTCTATTTTACAACGTTAGGATGGTGAATTTCTATCATCAGCTGTATAATGGAAACCCAAGCCTCGTGTCAGTTTAGAGAATAGTTAGACAAGCTCCCTATTGATAGTCACAGCAGTGACTCAAACACAAGTTAGAAAACAGAATTATTGTTATTCCTCTACAAGAACAAAGACCAAGCCTGATGCTATGGGTACCCTCATGTATGCCATCTTAACTTTGAGCATTACAATTTTATTCACTGCGGCTCTAGAAAGTCACATCATATGGTAAAATTCAATTTCAAGGAGTGTAAATATTTTAAGCCTATGTAAATAACATTTTATTTTATGTGAAATAGACAAAATGGCAACAGGCCTGTAAATAAAGTTGGTATTTCAGGGGTATATCTTGGTAGGAACTGGGGAAAACAAATTGGCAACAAAATGACAAATATTTGGATATGTAATTCAAACCAAACAATAGTTTGATCCAGCAAGCACTTCAGCCAATACGGAATTTGTATGTGTGGGTAGCTGAGGTGAATTCAATTATATGTTTTTGGGCATTAGAGATTACACAAGTTAGATAAAGACTGAAGGACAGATGTCACCATTTGCAATATAATACTTCTATTTTAAGGTAGCTTTTAAAATCTATCACAATTTGTAATGCTTAACACTTTATTCAAGTAATGAAACAATATGGATAGATTCTATTGGGAGTCAGCTTTCGTTAATACACATTCATTTGACTTCGTTTATCTCAGTGGAAAAATGTGTGTAATTTCTAATGCCCCAAAACAATTAATTGAATTTTAAAGAAGGTAATACTGGTCTAGATGTTAAAGTGAAGCAGAATAACATAGTTCTGATGATTTTAACTCCCAGCTGAGAATAATTTTATATTCACAAATACATGAGTGTTTATAAATTACTGACACATAATACATGAACTATACAATACTACTAAAAATACATGATTTGAAAGATTTTTTTAAAAAAAAAAGTGGTTGCACAGAGACCATATTCTTATGTTAGACTTTTTTTACATTACTTCTGTCTGGGACCATGTTGTGGTATTCATGATATGAAGTCAACACCAAGATACTATCCTTCAAAAAAAAAAAAAAAAAAAAAGCAGCAAAGAGCCATAATGTTAGCTATGAGTAGCTATGCATTTATACAACTAATTATGCATTTATACTGAAATGTGCGGAAAGATACTGCTCTACACCAATCATGCACAATACAACTGTTTCAAAGAAATAACAGAAATATTAAAAATGTTGAGGTTTGTTTTCCATCTATTTATAACACTGAATAAGCACCCAGTATAAGTCTTTGACACCTTTGCAAAGTGTTTAAAATTGACAATGAAAACTAAATTATGCATTATGGTTGTTATGATTCTGTCAAAATTGTTAGACACTTATAAGTGTAAAAATATAGCCCTTAATATGACAGAAGACGTAAGCTGAAGCTAGTATGCTAAGCTAAAGCTATGAAAAACATATGCTGAATAATTTTTTTTTCTTTATTGTAATTCTGAGTGTTAATCATTCACAGCAGGAGGTGTTTTAGAGGTCTGATGGTTTGTTCTGATCAAAACTGTCACAGAAAAAGATGATCTCTTCCAAGTAAAAAGAGCAAATTAATTATACATTCCATTCACTAGTGGACGCAGAATTGACAGCTTTTCCAGTGGCTCGTCTAGAAATAGGAATAAGCTATTATTGATTTTTACTTTTTCCCCCCCAAATCTGCTTTTGTCTGCTTAAAGGGGTAATAAAACTTGTAGTGAGCCAGGGATTCAATTATTTCATTCATTTCTCAGTAACCAGAAAATTTAGAATTACTATTTACTTTAATGCTAAATGTTTTTCTCTATGACCTGACTTCTTCCTCTTTAATTTTCAACTTTGGGGATTCTCAAACTTTTTTTTTTTTAATAGAAATAATTTTCTCTCTCAAAATCCCATCAAATCTTTTTTTTTTTTTAAACAGTTAGGAACCCCTTTTTATCATTGTTAGCAGAAAGATTCCTTGGACCTCGCCATGAAGAAATCTCTGCTTATAGATCTCACCTGTTTGTTCACAGATCTTACACGACTTCAGAAAAAGGAAGGAGTCAGATACCTTAATGACAAGGCACTTCAAGTTGCTGAGATTTAAGGCAGCGACGCACAGGAAAATAGAAGGACAGTGTGCTTCAACAGAGTGAAACGTGGATGATGATACAATTTTGCATGCTTCCTTTATCATTATTGATTTTAAGAAGGGAATTTAATACAGCTTGCAGTTGGAGACGTAATATCAAGGAGAGCAGAAAGATCAAGTATATTCCTAAGCAAGTCTCAGGCTTGCCTAGAGAGGAATTTGATCAACTGGGGTTTGAAACAGAACAGGCCTAAGGTCTGTTTGGGGAAGAGGCAAAAGCCACATTTAATCCCAGCAGACTCTTAGTCTTAAGAGGTTCTTAAACACGTCATGAAACATCCCATCCAGAAATAATTGACTTTCTTTTTTCCTTTTTTTTTTTAATATTAAATGTACTAACATAATGACTAGGAATATAATATATACCCAAGACCCACTTCATAAAATGTTTACAAGTAATAGAAACAAGAATTCAAAATGCCGTAATAATTTAAAAAAAAAATTAAGCATGTTGATGCTCATTTTCAGTCTCTCTCATTGCCTATTAGTGGAGAGGAATAGCAATTAACCTGCTTCTTCTACACTACAACTACAATTCTCCATCTGATAGTTTCTTTATAACTCTTCCAGGTTTCTATTAGCTTTTTTCTTCTCTGGAAATAGTACTCTATCCTTTCTCTACATTTTAGCAAGTCCTCTGTTTGGATTCGGCTGCAAATAACTACTCCAGGGTCCAGTGAGGTATATCGTATAAAGTAACTAAAGACTTTTTCGTCAGTCTACCTCTGTCTCCAGTTGACATGGGGTCTTCTCTCACCTTCCTTGAGGAGAATTCCCTGCTGTTTTCAGCAGGGGAATTATAATGGCATTGTTTTTTCCTGGCCTTTTCACCTGTCAAGGCAACAAGACCTCCTGCAGGACTTGATGGCTAGGTGCCTTGGAGTGCAATCAGAATATCCTTCTAGGTGTCTTCTCCCCTTTCTCTCAGCTTTACCAAACACTCTCCTGTTGGCATACTTCTCCGTCTTGAACTTAATGCCATTACACTGCGTTTCTCTTAATTTTACATTAACCTAATAAATGCTAAACTTGAGCTTATTTTTTTTTCAATAGTTATATCTCGGATTTGGTTGGATTCTTTCCCAGAGTCTTTCAGAGAGACTACAGAGGAAATGGTGTCTAATCTAACTTTATTCCAATGAAGCTGTAGACAAATTCACAACGGAGAACTGATGGACACCATATTTTTGTAATATTATTATTTTAGTTGTCCAAGGTAACAAAAAAATCGGACTCATCTACTCGCATAAAGTGATTTATAAAGTCAGTCAGCAATTACAATACGAAACCAGAACACTTCAAAGCTAAATTTTCTACATCTATTACCCAATAACTATGGAACATATGTACTATGGATCAGAAGTTATTTACTTTAAATTGATATAAAATATGGGACCTAGCTAGTGAAAAAATAAAAAGGAGAAGGGAGTGTCCCAGTCATCAGGATCCATAGTCTGGCAGTAATAGAACGAGAATTACCCACAGACCGTGCCACCTCCTGGAGCTTGTTCTCGTCTCTTTCCTCCCCCCAACCTCACACCACTCTTCCTCATCCTGGCCGTCAGAAATGACTTAACCAGACCAAAACCAAAAAGGCATATAGAGGATATCATCACTTTCCCTGGCCTCAGTCAGATATCAAGCTTTATTTGAAGTGTGACACTTATGTTCCTAACATCACTAGTTTTCGTGTATCCTTTTCATCTTCACCTCATATTTCTTCTCTTAAAACCTTTCCAGTTGCAGAGCCACACCAGCAACCCCTAGCATGTTTTCCATCAACATGAAAAACACTGCAGTGGAAAACAGACCTAAAATTAAGTGCAAGTAAAACAGGAAGGCAGAGAGAGATGACCAGAGCTGTATTTGTACAATTGCATCCACCAACTCAGTGACTTATTGATGTGATGGACTCTACCCCAGAGCAGGGCTCTACTTCATAGACTTGGAGGATAGAAATATTCAACATATTAGGTTTTGGTTCTTGCTAATGGCTGAAATACCTCTTTTACAGCTACCACAGCTACAGGATGAGTGGTCACACTTTGTAAACAGGGAATGTCAAAACAGATGTGTTTAGCAGATTACAACTTCTAATCCATTTCATTGCAAGTCTACTAGCCTTGTCTGCTCAAAACATTCTGGTTTTGTTCGATTGCAATAATCTTTTCACTAGAAAGGCAGCTGATGATAATATCTCAAACAGCTTGACACTGCCACAAGTTTGCTGAGTGTCAGACTAGCTGACTAGATTTTGTGTAATACCTGTCTTTTTTTCAAAAGCAATGATGCGCAATTCAGCCCTTGTCACTGATGTTGTATTTTCTGCTCTGGCTATCTGTTCCTCTCCCTTCTGCATGTGTTTTATTTTGTCTTCAGGGAAACAAGGCAGAATTGGAGTAGTGAAAGTTGCAGTCCTTCTCAGCTAACCTTTTTCAGTAATGACTATCAGTATTACTATCTAAAAACTGTGGAGCAGAAAGGATTTTTTTTCTAGAAACTCTTGAGGTCATTAGAATTGCAAGATTTATTGAATATCGTGCATTTGCAGCCACTTGAGATTTTTTTCTTTCCTTTTTCTGCATGTTTAATAAAAGGGAAAAAGGTGGTTTCCATGGTGGCAGCTTATCGGACAGACTCGTGTCTTGGTATTTGAATCTGAAGTGCGTATAGCTCTTCAGTTGTGTGGGCACAGCTGTGTAAAAAAAGTTTGATGCTGAGTCCCTTCCCGCTATCAGAAAGTATATGGCATCTCCTCTTGTACCGCGGACTTCTGCTCTCTGAGTAATGACAAGTGTGCTGCCTCTAATGCTGTTCAGTGTCCTGCAATATATTAGCATGATGAGGGCTGTAAATGCCTTAGGAAAATCCCCACTGGCTGCACTGGGCTTAGGCTTTTTATTTTAAGACTCTGTAGCCTTACCCAGACTAGTTTCTGCCTGAGGCCCACAGTCAAGTTATGCTCCTGTGTTTGTGGTGGCTCAGGCAGTGCACCCAAAGGGAAAGCAAACCTTGTCTGGCAAATGCAGACTCACAAGAAGTGCTTTGAAAGATTTGCACAGTCTTACTAGATATTTCATTATATAAATCAACTAATGTGCTCAACTTCCTTCATCAAGTATGGATGTGGAGAGAGAAAGTCGTAGCTTAATTTGGAAAAAATATTTCATAAGACTGGTTTCAAAGCCAAACCAGACCAAACAAACCAATAAAACTAGGACATAGAGATATTTGGAAAATACTTGAAAGTTGGAATGCTTTGTACCAAGAGAGACAGATCTTTCATAGCAATTAAGAAATCATACATTTGAGCCTGACATATGCTATTGTGTTCTGCTATCATGGTGCTCCTCAGATGACAACTCCAAGGGTAGAAATGTTGGACGTAGGATCCAGCCTCCACTTATTATCTGATTATAAGCAAAGCAGCAATGAAAATATTTATAATTACATAAAATCCTGTCATACCTACTAGAATTAAAGGCAATCTGTGCCTAGCTTTTGCGGCTTATGCTTCTACACGTGGTTTTGAATTTCTCTAATTAATTCCTAAGTAGAAAATGAAAGATATTTTGCTCCGTGTATTTGGGGATTCTAAAAACATTTTAGGAGGGAAATTAAGGTGAGGGAACTGCTAGTTGCAGGTGAGAATGGACTGTGTGACCACTTTGGTTGGGCAATGTCTGGTTGAAAACAATGTCTGAAGGTTTCAGCACGCAAGAACGTTAACAGTGTACTAGCGGATGCACAGCAACTGTTCTCCAAACGTATGGCAAAAGGCAGGTAATTCAGTATCCTGTTTCTGATATCACTGAGAGTAAAGGGCATTCAACCTGGAAGAGCCAACTCGTGTATTAGCAGTGAGATGTTGGTCCTGATTGTTTCTTAGTCATTTTATAAGCTTTGATATTAAATATTCAAAATAATTGTAATGCTGGTTTCTCTCCCTTTGTTTGATGTTCCTCCAGACTGTGGCTGTGTGAGCTGAAGGCTAAAAATTGCCAGATAAGCAGTGAGGTCTAAAGAATGGAATTTTTCTGTCTCATTTTTCTTCAAGGTTTGCCTTGCTACTGGGGCATGTACAGTGCACATTTTAATAGCTTCTTCCTGCAAACACTTATGCACATGATTAACCTTTTATGTGAGAATAATCTGCAGTGTCTTACTGGCAATAAGTATCAGGTCCTATGGATATGATGATGTTCTAAAAAGATATGCAGGTCACTTTAACAGCTAATGGTCACAAATTTCCTCTTATGGAGGAAATGACAAGGAAAATGTGAAGAAATGTCATTACTTTCTTTTGTCATTTTGCCCTGCACGTCATCAAACCATAAAAATATTCTATAGTTGTATTGGATTAGCACAAATTTCAGGTAAAAATTCAAAGGCCTACCAAGGTATAACTGGTGGGGTTTTTTTCCAAATATATCTCATTGTTTAAATAAAATGTTTGAAAATTTTAGTGATTAAAGATATGGTTTATTCTACAATACACTAAAATTGTGCAGTTGGTCTGTGATTATTTGCAGATTTTCATATATATGGAAGACTGCATTTTATCTTAACAAATACATTTCTCAGATGAATATAGCCATAGGGTCAGACTTTCTTCTACCTTAATGCATGTGGGTTGGAGAACATGAGAGTGTCATGTTCTCCCTACTTTCATATTTCTACCTTACCCTTTTCTTGCTGACATGGACCTCAGTTCCTAAATTCAGCATATCAATCTGCATGCTTAAATGTACTGCTCTTTGTTTTCTGCTGAGAGTCAAGAAATATGATCAGACAACTTTTATCTCAAAGGATCTGACTGTATTCTGTCTCTGATGCACAACATCCCACTGGGGTATTGGATTGTTTATCTACTTGCACTCAGGCTTATCTTTCTCATCTCGTAATGTAGTACATTAAAACAAGGCTGTTGCCCCATTTGTTTGCTTACTGCTTTACCACTGGCAGTCCCCTTGTCATATGTTGTGCAATTGTTGCACCGTGCTTAAGAAGCATACACCTGCTATAATTATCATGATTAATTATGTTAATTCTTGTGGTGCTTAAAGACATACAGAGAAGGAGCCCTGACTGTTCTAGACACTGTACAAAGGGTGACAGTTGAAATATTAGTAGCTGAGAAAAAACTAATTTAAGGGGAAGGTCATTGTCATAAATAGACTTCTTTCAGAAGGAGCCCTGTCTTTTAACTCTAAGACTTAAATTGCATTATCTTAGGTACTCTAAAAAATATAATTTTAAGGGTATACTACAGATCTTTGAAGCATATTAAAATTTTTTTAACTTTAAAATGTAAAAATATATATACATACATATATCCTTGAGTGCAGTGTTTCGTTCCCTTACTTGTTGGCATCCAGACGGATTTTTAACTTTCCAAGACAGAATTATTTCTGCATGCCTATATAGTCCCTCACATACTTTGAAGGCATTATACAAATATACAAAGGTTAATGCTAAAATGTGAATTACTGGAGACTTTGAGGACTAAATTATACTAAACACTGATGTCATCTTGGTAGTGGCTAATATATGTCCCCTTACCAAAAAAAGGCAAGGTGTATTTCTATTGTTTAATAGCAGTCCTATAAAAACTGTTTTCTAAAGTCCTATTTTGAGGAAATTTTCTCCTTCAAAATTATGATCTAGGGTATGAATGTCTTCCTACAGGTTTTACTGAATAAAGAATAACATAAGCATGAGCTCTAATTCTTACCCGATTAAACACTTTTATGAAAAAAAAAAAGCCTCGAAAACACTCCTTTGCCTTTTCATCATCAGTAATACCATACAAGCTCTAGGAAGATAGTTTAGACAGGTTTTTATAGAAGATTATACTTTCATACAATCATCTAACTCTCTATGACAATAATGGGACTGGTGTACCTGGCATTTCATTAAGGTGGCTGTATTGGATTAGAGCACTTCTGAAAAGTGAATGAGTGACCCATTCTCCGTGTTTGCACATCATATTTAAACCCCAAAGTGCAATTAGGAAAAGACAAAGCTGCTAAGCAGTGCAGAACTGTGCTGGTTATCTAGGAGCTTGGTGAGATGTGTGATACACTATGGGGTATAGGAAGGGTGCAACCCATCCCAGAAAGCTGAAACACTTCGGCCACAACAACCCCATGCAACATTACAGGCTTGGGGAAGAGTGGCTGGAAAGTTGCCCAGAGGAAAAGGACCTGGGGGTGCTGGTTGACAGCCACCTGAACATGAGCCGGCAGTGTGCCCAGGTGGCCAAGAAGGCCAACGGCATCCTGGCCTGTCTCAGAAATAGTGTGGCCAGCAGGAGGAGGGAGGTGATCGTGCCCCTGTACTCGGCCCTGGTGAGGCCGCACCTCGAATCCTGTGTTCAGTTTTGGGCCCCTCACTACAAGAAGGACACCGAGGTGCTGGAGCGTGTCCAGAGAAGGGCAACGAAGCTGGTGAAGGGTCTGGAGAACAAGTCCTATGAGGGGCAGCTGAGGGAACTGGGACTGTTTAGTCTGGAGAAGAGGAGGCTGAGGGGAGACCTCATCACTCTCTACAACTACCCGAAAGGAGGTTGTAGTGAGGTGGGTGTTGGTCTCTTCTGCCAAGTAACTTGCCATAGGACAAGAGGAAATGGCCTCAAGTTGCACCAAGGGAGGTTCAGATTAGTCATTAGGAAAAATTTCTTTACTGAAAGAGTGGTTAAACATTGGAACAGGCTGCCCAGGGAAGTGGTTGAGTCACCATTCCTGGAAGTATTTAAAAGACATGTAGATGAGGTGCATAGGGACATGGTTTAGTGGGCATGGCAGTGTTGGGTTGATGGTTGGACTCGATGATCTTAGAGGTCTTTTCCAACCTTAATGATTCTATGAAAGCTGTAGTGAACAGTTCGCAGTTACAAGTTAATGTGGTCTCATATCCTTCCTTTCTCAGCAAGCCCAAGCTTTTTGATCTATGGGACTCAATATAAAATAAGTGAAAGAAAGCTACTAGCAGACATAGTTTATGTGCAAACATGGCTTAGCTTTGAATGAGAAGTTTAGAAATTTCTTTGGTGGTGGGAAGTATTTTGTTTCTGTATGTGGCCATTCATAGTACACGCTAACTGATAGGTTTAGAAGTGTGGGCAATACTTATATAGTACAAGGCACGCGTTGCATCAGTCAGAGGTTAGGACTGGGAATACCAGTCATGGGGCAAGTGAGCAGTGACACCACTAACACGTGAGGATTGCTCTGCTCTGAGTAGAGAAATAAAGTAACAAGCTCACCAAAGCAACAGCATTTTCTTACATAGGAGTGTATAATCAAAACTATAGTAGGGTAGATGTGCTCTGGAGCCATCAAGGGTCCACTTGGCAGGTAATTTGCAGCACCACCAAGGGCTTCCCTTGCCCAGGGAATGCACGTTTCCTCTCAGCAGCACAGATGTCTGTTCTCAATAAATTGAGAAACTGTTTCCTGGAGTCAAAATTCAGCTGTGGTTGTGATATACACCTACAAATATCAGAATTTTTAGAACCAAGTCCTAGCTCAATCCCTTCTCTATACTGAACAATCGTAATTCATTACAACCCTACACAAGAGCCAATAGAGAAATCTTTACAAATCTCCTTCTACCTGAGGTACAGACATGTTTCCCTTATCAGGCACAGTGCTGCATGGTTCAAATGTCAGAAAGCATATGCTTAATTGTTTGCAGCCCTCTGTTACACATACACCATCCACAGAAAATATATTAACATCAAGGGGTAAAAATGCTTTGCTGACATCCAGGTGTGAATTGCGGTTGTTTTTAGCTCATGCTAAAATGACTGTGATTTCATCCACATCGTGCATGTTTTTACACTTCCAGAACTGTGAACCTCACAGAAATTCAACCCTGACTCATGACTGTGCTCGCAATTGCAGAACTATCCTCCTGTCCTTACTCCTTCTCCTTCTCCCTTTGGAGTTGCCAGCAAAGCGCAGTGGCAAATTTTTTAGTGAAGTGGAGAACTACCACTTGGGCATGGCTTCTGCTGTACTGGCTCCTTTTTGCTGTGAGACTACTCTTTTTCCAAACAGAGCTGGAAATATTTGTGTGGAAGGAGGGATCATATGGCACTTGCCCATTCTGTACGCTGTAGGTTATGACTAGTTTGTACTTTAAGATATTATTAGGAAAAATAAATCAGACAGCAAATGACAGATTGCTGGCTTGTTAATATTCCCATTGTGTAGTCTCCTGTCTGACAATGATGCCCTTACACTTGTTTTAACAAGCTATATAAAAATCTCCCCTATGCAAATTGCCATAGCAGTAGACAGCAGTAAATTGCGACTGGACTGACCCACATGCAATCCAACTCCTCAAAAGCCCTTCTGCATACAAGAGCACTCATCTGCTCTGCTCTGTAAAGGCTATCACTTCCATCTTTCTCCCAATGGATTGTGGCACTCATGAGAGGTGAATCAAAGTAGAGGTCAGAGATTTGACTCCTTATGCAAGTTAATTCTCTTAATCCATTCCTGGCAGTGTCATTTTCTAAGGCCCATTTATACCATTCAGGGATAAAGTGTAGTAATGTCATGGAAGGGCATTAATTCTATTGAATTTGCTAGAACTCTTGGCAGATACCAGCTAAGCAAACAAGAGGTTTTTTTTTCAAAAGCTCATCTTTCGTATTTTTATGTTCTCTGCCCAAAACAAAGTGTAAGCAAAAATAACCTGTAATTAGTGTTAAACATTTCATTTCAAACTTCAACTTTTTTGAGGCTTGCACTTTTTTTTCTCTTTAATTTAAAAAGAGCACTTAGAACTTTTGAAATAGACCTTTCAAAATTGTACATTTAAAAAATTTGGAAGAAGGGATATTCGTATATATCCTTGTTCATACCTTGCTTGACTCAAAGTAGAGACTGAATCTCTGATCTCCACATGGCATAAGAACACCTCATCTTTGGAGCTTTTGGCTACTCCCCTTCTCACTCAGACATTTGTTCCTTGACTGACCCAATCCTGTTACTGAGACACAATCTTAATTTCAAAGCATCAGCGTCCTCTCTCAATGCCTATTCTTATGACAACAGGCATTTTGTATTGCAGCAAACTTACTGAAAAAGGTAAAAGTTTATAGCAAGTTTAAAGAGAAAAGTCAAGAGAGAACAACAACTTTATATGAGAACTTTTCTGGGCAGCAGGGACGTCTGGAAAGAGACTTTTTTATACATATAGCCTTTTTTTTTATACCCTTTTACTCTTCATTCGAACCACATATGATTTAGGAAAGAGGCTGGTTAGAGCAGGTGTAACCCGTTAGAGGACATTGTCTCATCATTTAGTAAAAATGCATGATACTGATAGGACACTTTCAGAGTGGGAAGTGTACTCAGGCAACAGATGAGAGGACAGTATTGCAGCAAACCTTTGAGCTCAGATAGCCAGTTACATCTGCCATGGATGTAAGTAAAACTGCTTTTTAATTCTTACATCCTTGACAACTTCCAGGTGAACACTAGAGTTCTTTAATACAGGGACATTTACTGCAAAGCAAGCATATAGTATAGAGAGGAAAAAACCCACAAATCATTTTCCTTCTAACTAATATTTACTTTTATGTAAAAATGTACACCTTATAATTTGAGAAATGGTGAAATTAAGGAGATGTAGATAGTTTTATTTGGTTTTGCTGTTTTTCTGTGGCCTCATGACAAATTGCTACTACATATTTGCACAAAATACAATGAAGCTCATTCAGCAGACAAATAACATTAAGGAGTGGTGTTTCATAAAAAAAAAATACAAAATGTATTTATTAGAAAGCTCTTTTCACATTCTTTTAGCCTACCTTCTAGCATATACATCTGTACACTGAGGCATACCTTGTTATCCATCTACTAAAATTATAACAACTGGTTTGATTGCCTCAACATTGGGGAGCTAATGACTAAATTAGGCTGTTGGCAATAACAGAGTCATCTTTTTAAATCATGTCAATTAGCATCAGAGTTTCTTCCCTCAGGTGTCCCAGGGGTCCCTTTTGGTTGCCTTTTTTGCTTGAGATAAACAAAATCACTGTTTTTACCTATATCTCTGATACTTACTTCTTTTTTTTTTTTTTCCCCCACCCTGTTATTGTTATTGTTGTCTTAATGAGCTGGAGTTGTTGATAGCACTGTCAGCTGCAAACAGTCTTGGAAGAGAGACTCTTATCCCAGTGGTATACCAGAGTATCGAGTTCCTAAGCCTGTAAAGTACCGCTACCCTTCCTCCTGACCTCAATTTACAACAGCATACCGCTATGCTATTTAATAAAGTGTTCTGGAGTGTGTTAAAACACTGTGCTGTACTTTCTTCTTTGATATTAAAAGTTGACAGTAAAAATTATTAATAGTAAGGTTCCTGAGACATAAATTTGATGTATAATCTGGCTTGGTCACTGCCCATCTATCCACGCATTGCAGGCAGTTCTTTATGTGAGTGTTTTTTTGCAATGGGAAGCAGAGATTGTTTTCTAAACAACTGGTGCTTCACCCAGCATGGTAAATCAAAGCATCTTAGAAACAACATACTAGTGTATACTAGAAATAACACATCAGTGTGCACGTTTTTTAATGAAGATAAGAGAACATTAGAAAACAGATTGGTCATTCAGTTAACTGTGGATTATTAAAAACTGAAACCAATGTTCTCAAAACTGCAACAACAATAAATATTAATAGATACAGCCATTGAAAATATGTGATGTATGGATTTCAGGTGGGGATAGGAAAGGACATCATGTTACCTTTATTCCCCCACCCACCTGAGATCAAAATGGATGTGTGACTTGCTGATGTCAATTATGCCAGCTAATATGGGAAGTTTTACAAGCATAATGCACTCCTTCCATGTTGACAAATTGTTCCCTACTTTTTATGTATTCCAAAAAACACTAAGCACAAAAGTTCCCTTTGAGTTTACAGGGTCATAACGAGAACTTGGAAGGGACAGGATCTGATGTTCTATATAGCAAAATTTACTTAGACATATGGTAATCTTATATGAACTTTGAAATACATTCAAGAGGAAAAAGTAGGAATGGAAATATTAAGTAGTATAGGTTATTTAAGCTTCTGCCTTTCTAATTCAAGTGGGATATCCAACAATGAAGAAAGATCCCACTGAAGATAAATCCTGAGAAGGAAAAGTTTCCCATCCTATAGAAAAGAAAAACCACCTTCCCCTCCCCAGGTTCTTTTTCTCCATTGTGCTGAAACCTATGTTCTTTGAAAGTTTCTAGATGGACAGATCCATGTGGTTAGGGAAATCTTATGAAAAGCAGGAGGCCCAGCTACAAAGTTGGTGCTTTAAGAAGCAGTTCATAATTAATACAGATATTTCCAAAAGAGGAATGAGAGAGTCTTTTATAAGAATGTCCATAAAGTTGGGGGTATGACCAGGATATAGGGAAATATAAATGCAAGCTCCCAATATCCAGGAAATAAGAGATTTGAATTTAGGTCACCCACAGTCTCATTAAATGTTGGACTTTGGTTATTTCTTATTTTCTCTTTCTCCAGAAATATCTTTTTGCAGAAACAGATACACAATTTTCCTGCTAAACCTTCCCTATCAGCAATATCTGATATAGCAAAAAGTCCAACAGTATTGTATATAAAGCATCAGCTTAGTCCATATGTAGTCTGACCTCAAGTTAAATCCCAATAGAGAACAAAAAAGCACCCATCAAGCCCAGCAGCTTGCAAATAGCTTGCTTGTTGCATGCGGTTTTTCTACAGGAACTTAGTTGTGTCTGGTTAAATTGAAAACATACCAGTTAAAAAGACTGAAAGAACCCAAATGAAGATTTTTTTGAAGTAACTGCATGATACTAATATTCTCTACCTCACTTTCACTAAGTTTTTTAAGATAAAAAATAACAAAGCAAAGTGCTAAAAGCTGCTCTACAGATTTTAAGCCTGGTTATTTTAAGCCTCTGTAGCTAATTGAAATTTATTGATCTGTATTGAGAATGCTGGCTGCTACAGAAAGCAAGCAAGGAAGATTCACGCACTACCATAGAATCCCTACATGTGGCTTGCAAAGCCTTTGCATCAGATCCATGAAGGGATGGCTATCCTGACAAAATCCTCTAACCCCCAAAACTGAGATGGTGACCAAATACCTTGCAAGAAGAGAGTATGAGGGCTGGAGCTTTCTGCTGCCTGTTGTTCCCTCTTGGTCTGCTCTCTGGGGACCTAGCAAACAACCAGGACTCAGGAGGCCCCTCAGGCTGCATATTCCAAACCCAGAGGGCTCCCCATTTTTGGTCAGTGGAAAAAAAAACTGCTATATGATTTGTTTCAGGGTGCCACTTCTGAAGGAATTAGGAATAAGGGACAACAGGGCTGACCCAACTCGCTATGCATGGTCCCCATGCACAGGGGAAGGCAAAAGAGGTAAATTGGGGAAGGCAGAAGAACACAGTGGCCAGACCTGTACCTGGGAGCTGGGGAAGAGTAGTGGTGGCAGGAGAAAATTTTTTTTTGCCTGGTGCAGTTGTGTCAGGAGAAACGTGAAAGAGAATCTGCACTGCAGATTATTTTTGTCATTAATTGTATTCACCTCCTGTTATCTTGCTCTTCCTTGAGAAAAAAAAAAAAATAAAAAATTGGTAAGTCCCACTGTGTAGTAAACCTCTTCAAGGTCATGTTTATGGACCATTTCTTTAAAATTAGCCTTCCTTGCTGATTCTGGTTCTGGTCCACTGGTGTTAGCAATGCTGGAAGTCAATGCCCCAGCAGAGTTTCTTGCTAGCTGCTGCCATGGGTTTAAGTTAATTGGACCTGACCTTGAAAGCCTGCTAAGTGTTAAACATGTACGTGCTCTTTGCATGACTAATATCCATATTGTCCAGATGTACCCAGAGAATAGCTAATGAACAGGATAGGATACCTGAGCTGGGCAGTCAACATATTGCCTGAACGCTGTGTCCCTTCTGTCACAAAGCATGCGCTGATCGGGGGAACTACAGCACCCAAATGTCTCTCTCTAGGAAAAAGAAGCTTCCAGTTGGCCATAGCTGTACGGCCATGATCTGGACTGTGCTTATGCCTATACTATAATAATCAAATATACATAATGCATAATGCAAAAAATAGAGTATTTCAAACATTTTTCCATATGCAGAGTTGTCCCACAACAGCTCCTATTAAGTAGCCAGACAACAGACAGAAGGTCAGATTTCAGATTGCTAGTGTGGTCCATTCACAAGATGACAAATATTAACATGTATGCATTCCACATAAGTATTAAGTTTTATGCTTTCAACATGAGTGGAAAACAGAAAGTGAATGCAAGTTATAAATATTTCATATAAGTAAAATCAAAGGAGGCAATAGCTTTGCATTCTGTTCTTCTCTTCTTCTCTTTTACCTCTTCCAAACGTGCTTTACAGTCATTCACTGAAGAAGAGATCCTGACACTACCTATAGACAGTCATCACTAAATGGCTTTGATCTCTGGGTCAAGTTTTACAAGTAACAGCAGCTGGCAACAAATGCTTGTCCTAGTACAACATTTTAATTTTTCCTTTATTCTTACTTTCTGGAGTAAGTTACTTTTCTGGCAGTCTCTTTGTACTGATTTCTGTAGCAACCTTCACTGGCAAATTTTTCTTACTTGATTGACAGGCTGCAGTTTTTACACTGTGAACTGTACATTCAAATGGGGGCATTAGGTCTTTGTCTTCCTGTCTGTGAAAAGACCTTGCAACAGAGCCTGGATCCAGTTATTCACTCTCAGACAGTCGACTTTTAAGATAGCTTGCCTACACAGGCAGGAGGTGAAATAATCTTTCAAATACAAATGGCAGCATTCTCGTCTGCCAAAGCTCCACAGAGCGTCATGATAGTTTCTCCTCAGTTCCGTACTGATACAGTGCAAGTCAGGCTGAGAGACCGAGAGCACAACCCTGATTTCAGGTGTTCCCTAGATTTCCCTAATTAGGGATTACCTCTGCCTTAAGCTTGAAGAGTCTAGGATACAATCAAAAAATTTCAAATTAAAGGAAGAAAAAGTGTTAGGCATGCTTTGTGATATTTTAATGTGTGCATTCACCCACAAAGACCGTCATGAACTTCATTAAATAAACAAGCTTATGTACACTGTGTGCCAATTAATGCATTAATCTGCAAAAAGAATATGGTATTTAGGCTGCAGTCCCTAGGCTTCTAGGGTTTGGATGGTGCAAGGTAATGATAAATTTACACTCAATGTAAACTCCTTTACACTCATTGTATAAATGTTATCATAACTTCTTGTAACTTCACAGTCAAAACATATTTTACAATTATTATGGAAGCAATAGATGAATCATAATTTGATTTCAGATTTTTAATATCTTTTAAATCAACTTTAAAATGTGCACTACAGGTACCCAGGTTAGTTTCTGAGCCATTTATGTTTTGCATCCTCTAGTTCCATCTTCCATGGCTATTTTCTGTTTCTATTAGGAAGCATTTTAGTTATAACTAAGTCATTTGCTTATTTAATGCAGGAGAAGTTCTGCAAGATGCCATCATTCCTTTAATGGTAAGAAGTTCTAGTGTTACGGTATTATATTACAATAAATAGAATGCATTCTCCGTTAATCTTATTTTGAATATTCAGTTCCTACACACAATAATATGCTAATGATACATGCAGGAAGTTGTCATGGACATGCAGTTTCTAGCAGTGAACAGCAGAAAAACATTGATACATAGGAAAATTCAGGAGGTCTCTAGTCCAATCTCCTGCTCAAAGCAGGGTCAGCCATGAGGTCAGATGAGGTTCTGGGCTCTGGGCTTTATCTAGTCTGGTTTTGAAGATCTCCGCAGATGGAGATGCTACCTATATTTATTTAATTTTGTTTAAGTTAGATACAAGGAGAATTATGGAAGTAGGTTTAATTTTTTGACAATTCAAAACCCCATCTTGAAATACATTTGAATTTGCAGGGGGTGGTTGGAAAAGCAGAAGGCAAACATTCTCACATAGAAAATATGCCACTGTAACATCTTTTTATGATAGGAGTGAACAGTGCTATACAGAAACCTTTGTTCAACTCTGGCCCTATAAATTACTGTGTCTCAAAATATTATGCCTGTTGCAGAAAATCATCAGTCCTCTGTGCACCTGAATTCCTTCCACCTATAATGCAGAATAAAGTTACCTAATTATCTTGCAGGGGTGTTGGGACTCCTACTTCATTAGCATCTTCAAGGTATTTTGTCACCTTCAGGAGGAAAGCCCTGATACTGCAACAGCAGCAGCACCATCTCAATATACAATGAGGTCACGCTATAAGGAGGATTAATGGCCTAGTTTTACTTTTGCAAATGACAATAAATATACCTTAATGAGAGTTGGCAGACAGTCACTGCACTGCAGGTAAGAATGGCCCCAAAAGCTGATTTAGAACACAAAATGTTCAAGACCAGAAATCATTTTAAAAGTTAGAGCAAAAAGTTGAAACTTGAGACACTGACTCCACTTCTACGACCTAGTGCAAGCAGAATACGGAGTATCATCTGCATAACCTCTGTGCCAGTGAGTAATTTCTGTCACTCCTGCCCACATTCAGTCAAAATTACAGAGTTTTAAAAAATTACATTTCTTGTACATTTAGCAGATGCTTAGATTTTGACTCCTACATTCTCAGAAGATTTTATCTGTAATGGCATGTGTGCTGGTTTTGGCTGGGATAGAGTTAATTTTCTTCCTAGCAGCTAGTATAGAGCTAGGTTTTGGATTTGTGCTGAAAACAGTGTTGATAACACAGGGATGTTTTCGTTACTGCTGAGCAGTGCTTACACAGAGCCAAGGCCTTTTCTGCTTCTCAC
>NW_009186228.1:32570-38692 GCF_000690835.1 Fulmarus glacialis
GGGATGGCTGAACACCTGCCTGCCGACGGGAAGTAGGGAATGAATTCCTTGTTTTGCTTTGCTTGTGCGTGCCGTTTTTGCTTTCCCTGTTAAACTGTCTTTATCTCAACCAATGAGTTTTCTCACTTTTACCCTTCCGATTCTCTCCCCCATCCCACCAGGGCTGAGTGAGCGAGCAGCTGCGTGGGGCTTAGTTGCTGGCTGGGGTTAAACGACGGCAGCATGGTACAATGCTCAGTACCCCAGTTCCTCAGGACTTTTTCTCCAGCTGAAGTCCAGAGTTCCTGTGGGTAGGTCAGGTTGACTTTAGAGGTCTCGTCTGTCTAATGGTCTCAAACGTACAGTAACATGCTGCTTAAGGTTTGTCTCTTTACATGTTAAAATAATCATTAAATGTGCAAGCACACCATTTCTCACAGAACCCATGCACCAAAGAGGATAAGCTATGAGAATGAAAGGGTCCCATGGAGAAATGCCATGCATTGCAGGCATCCCTTAGTCTTTTCTGTGAAGGTTCACAGACTGAAAGGCAATCTTGGTACCTGCATACAGTGCTACCAAGTCAGGCTTCCTGAGACTTCACTTCAGGCCCCATGTGCCTTACATTTCTGGCAATACAAAGACCCAGCTTCAAGAAGAATTTACTCAGACCTGGGAAATATGAAATTAAATCCCCATAGAATAAGCAGGTAAGAGAAGCCCGGTCTGCTACTTTTTGGCACACATCCTAAATGCTAGATTGTTGGACTCAATGATCTTAAGGGTCTTTTCCAACCTAAATGATTCTGATTCTATAATAAAAGAGATTGGATGCCTCCTCTGATATAAGAGCTTTTTGAAAGAAAAGAGTGAGGCAGTCATTTTGAACCACAAAGATTATGTCAAATTAAATGATTTCAAGGAGATGATCTTGGAGAGATGTCTGTAGTCAGCTTGCATTTAATTCAAACAAAATGTGATCCTACTTTTTGCTTTAATGCCACCCTGGTTAACATTTAATAATTATTATCTAACAATGATTTAATAAAAAACTCAAGACAAACAAAAATTCTGTTTCACAAAACTGAGGAAAGTTAACTTAGATTCTTGGTCTGCCTGCACTTGAACAACAAAACATGAGTTTCAAAGAAATAGCTAAATCAAACATTATACTTAAAAAGACAAAATGTTACCTTTCTGTTAATTTCAGTCTTATGTTGGGGTTTGCTTTTAATTAATGAAGACATTATTTCCGGATAGGCAGTAAAATTATTCACAAGAACTCAGAGAAAGGCGTAAAAAACCTTGAGATTCTGCTACAGTGTTTGCTATCAATATTTTTGTTTTATCACAATATCCAAACCTTGTGGCTCCTGTGGGATTTGCAATATATGCACAATATACAAACTTGGTACCTCCACTGATAACCAACTATTTCGATTCTCTCCTCTCCTTTTTTGAAATCACAGTTATAGAGTAGAGATGCAATGACTCTGCTTTCAATGCCTTCTCTCAAAGCTACTCTTGAGGGATCGTTTTTCCGTAGGAAAGTGAGCCCGGATGTCAGCTGTGCTTTTCTATAATTTTTTTAATCCCAAATACAGTATGAGAAGGAAACACACAATAAAGGGCATGTAATGAGCAAAAATATGCGCAAGCCTTTCCATTGCCCCCTTCTAGGCACCAAGTTGAGCAAACAGTGGGAGCAACTGTAAGAAGTGAGAAGAGGCTGTGAGAAGTAGGAGAAGGGAGCTGAGGAGAGCCAAAATTATCTTTACAGATGAAGAAGTCACTTGCTACAGAAAACACTTCCTACAAAATCCCATCTCCACGTTTCTCTGCTTCAGCCAAAACTTAATGCACCCAATTTCTTTCATGGACTTGAAACCATGTGCACAAATCAATGATTTCTAAAGCACATAGGAACATTTCAAAGATGGAAAAAAAAGAATTAACAAATCAGGAAATTCAAGTCAGTTTCCCCACAGAAATTAGAAAAATAAAAGGAGTCTAATAGAAACATTCAGTTTTGAAAAATTTTGTTGAAATATTGTTTCAATTTTCACCTGTTTGCCTTTCTTGAAAATTTCTAAATAACTTAGAATTTCAAAATGAAGAGTTATTTTATATTAAAAACCCAAGGCTTTCCAATGAAAAAATGGCCCCACTGTGAAGTAAACATGCAAATATTCTAAAGTTGTACTTGAGATACAGTGATTGTCATTAAACTGCTGATAAGTTAACATTATGTATAATTAAATGCAATTGTTTCCATCATACAGCTGATCGCTATTCCCCCCACTGCAAACAGGAAATGACTTCACAGAATCAATCGGTGACTGCTGACATCTTAATGGAGACGACTATAATATAATTCTGTTTCTACATAGCACAACTGTTCCCTGAAGTGTATTTTCTATTGATATTTTATAAAAATATCTTCCACCCTGACAGCTTCATGATGAAGTTGTACGATGTCTTACATAGTATTTCTTAATGTTTAGGAGGACACATATGCAAAAAGAGAAATGAAACCTAATCTTTTAATAAATGTCTCTTGCTAGCATGCTGCTACCCCCAACAGTAGTATCTGCTGTTTTCATTTCTTGTAGCTTCATTTATTACAGATCCTTCATTATCTCAATACTTCTTATGTATTCTACTTAGAAATGAAGACATATTTGGCCAAAGGATATAAATATGAAGACAACCAATAAAAAGTCTGACTCTGGAGAGAATTACATTACCTATGCAACAATACTAAGTAACAACACTAGTTGAATAGAGAGTTCCTTTTAGTGATTTTTTTTTAATATATATGTATATAATTTTTTTTTTTTTCTGTAAGTAATTATTTACAGAATTTGGAACTAAAAGATTATAAAAGCATTGTGGTCAATCAAAGCATATTTGGTTGGTTTAAAGAGGATACAGAGCGCAAAAATTGCTAATTGTACTGACAAATGTGTGGGCTGGGGAGCCAGGTAGGAACGGAGAAAAGTACTTCAACACCGTAATTCAAAAAGAAGCAAAACCAGAAGCACCTGAGGATGTCTTCTGAGGATATACCAAACCAATCAGCTGCTTGGATTCACTTGAAAAAAGCTGCCTCTGTCCGTGACTAGTACCTTCATTAACTAGGAATAGCACAGTGAAAAGGTCAGGCAGCAAGTTTCCAAGTGATTCAGGATAAATTCCACATCGTTGTATTCTAGTTCTGTCACAGAAAACTTACAACAGATTTCAGTTGCTGCTTTGTTAAAAATAATAATAATAAAAAGATCCCTGGTATTTTATTCAAAGATGAAAACTAATGTGCTGTGAAAAAGGACTTCAGTACAGTATTATATTAAAGGACATTCGCCTTTTCAATCTTCATTTTACAGGCCATTTAATATTTTGTTAAATGAAAACTGACCCTGGGAAAAAAAAAACAACATGTCCTAAACTAAATTAAGATGGATGTAACATAGCATACAACCCTGTTCGTGTTCTCTGAAGTTACCATGGAAATAATACATAAAGTACAAATTATTCCCATGGGAAATTGCTAAAGAACATCTTTTGAACACTTCTAAAAGCATTTAAAGAGACTGAAAATACAAACTTCTTTTCTAAAATGAGCCATAAGTGAAACAAAGTGTGATGAGGTGGTAACTACTTAATTGATTGAATGGGTTATCTATCTATCAAGAATTCCTGCAAGCTGTCACAACGATTGCTGTGTAGAAGAGAATGGTATGGTATCAAATTTAGAAGATGGATGTAATCACTTCTTCACCCTCTGAACTTCTCCTTAGCAGCTCTGCTTCAGCAAAACACTTAGGGCATTTTTAACATTAAGATCCAAACCCTTTCAAAGGAAAGCTTCTAATTTGGAATATATTTTGCCTCCAGCCTATATGTAACCCCATAGAGTCAAATGATGCTCACATTCTTAATTTTATCCCTGGCTTAAGTGCCTTGTAGAACTGGGGCTATGGTAGAGAATAAAAAGAAGCTAATCTGGGTGTTAGAATCAGGTTTCATGCCAGGCAGATGAGAGCATTTCAATGAGAAGGGGTATATGTATGTATATTTTACTTAAGCAGCAATATATATCCAGGTGGTGGTGAAAGACATCATGTGAACCATTATCAGACAGCACTTGGCCATCTGTGCAAAGCTACAGTTTTCTTTAGTTAATTTTATGCTCGTTACCTATAGTGATAGATGACAAAAATTAAGTTTTCTGAAATTCTGTTATTTATGGATAAAATTAAAGAACAATAAAAGATAAATGGGGTAGCTGTGGCCTAAATGACAGCCATATGGATAATAAGATTTAGCACACGATAAGGAAAATTTTCAGTGGGGTGAAATGTAGTCTGATGTCTATTAACAAGGTATACTTTTGTCACTCTAATTTCCAAAACAAGACAAGGAAGCTTAAATGAAATTCACTCACAGTGTGGGCTGATCTCCAACTGCTAAGCTCTGTGGGGCATATGTGGGGCTAAATTATCTTCTAATTACTTTTGTTCTATTCTACCTTTTTTTGCTATAATTTGCTAGCCGTGGTTTGTAAGTAACTTAATGAGGTTTTGTAAATGATATAGCTAACACGTTTCTTGGCTTGAGGGCATGACGTATATTTTCGATTTGCTTCTGACCTGATTTCTGAACTGTTTACCAGAAATGGGACCAACCATTCAAGGAACTATGAAGTTTTGCTATGTTAACTGCTACTGATCTAATTATAAATTAGCTTTAACTGTTTTCTTACTGAAGAATTTCTAGTAGCTGGAAAGCACTGTGTTTTCATAATTTTTTAAGAAGATACACCAACTTAGAAAAAAATACTTGCATTAGGATTCAGGTTTCTTCCATTCACTGTAATGTATATAAGAGCTCAGACCTGGACAAAGAATCCATCCTAGTTGTGGGGATTGTATATTCTCAAAACCCTAGTCTACCGAGCATCCTGTAGACAGTTGTTTTGTTCTTTCATTTCTCAGTGTTAAATTGCCATTAAAAATACACTAAATGCCATTTGCATGCCACTTTTGCATATAACCATTAGTTTTGATTTTCATATGGTTCATATGAGATTATAAATACGATAAAATGACTATAGGTGCATGGGCATATTCTTTGTAGTACAAGCTAGTCTGCATGAAAAGGTTTTAACATCACTGTTTATTGAATTTTATCAATTGAATTATTGAATTTCAATACAATATTGACAAGCCAAGAATAAAAATAACTTGGAGACCCAGACATTCTTTAAGATCTTTCAGTAGAAGTCAGACCTAGTAACAATGTTACACAATGTTTTGGACTTGGCAGTGTTAGGTTTATGGTCGGACTGGATGATCTTAAAAGTCTTTTCCAACTTAAATGATTCTATGATCCTGTGATTCCTTTTATTTCACAGGCTACTTATGGTTCACTAGGTATTGTTTTCCTTCAGTGCCATTCCCTTCCATCATTGCCAGCTACCGTGCCTGCAAAGGCTGTAATTTTAAATGTAAAATGTAAGAACAAGCGCTGTCACGCGAGCTATCTACTGAGTTTTGGATCAAAGAATATAATTTTTCATTTTGGTCTGAATTAGGTCTCTGATTGGTCCCGAATCAGAGAATCTTTATGAATGTAGAACTTGTACCAGTTGTTTTTCTGCAGCACTCACTCTGTTGCAAATTTAAAAGCCAGAGCTGTCCATCACCATCTCTTTCTTTAGAAAGCATTGTGCTTAATTAAGTGTATTTTTTTTAATTATGACATATAAAAGAAAGTTTACAAATGATTAATGACTCTTCATCACTACCAAGACTAAGAGTTGCAGAGCTAGCTATCTTAAGAAAGCATGCTATCATGTGTATCCATTTGGCAACTAGATACAGTGCCCCTGAATTTATGTGAGCTGGACTAAAAGACGCAACATGCGTTTCTCATGACATCAGGAGCTTTAAAACTGGTAAAAGGGATGGAAGAAGGCAGGGAAAAAAAAATCATGCCTAATTGGTTAATTCTATGGCTAGCAGATATCGTCTTCATCTAATTCCAGTCATTAATGACTAGAACTTTATTTTATTATGAAATATGTACAGGCAAATCTCATGAAAATGTACAATTTATTTATTTTTATTATTATTACTTAT
>NW_009186229.1:0-9958 GCF_000690835.1 Fulmarus glacialis
TTTTTTAGGTAAAAACTACCTCTATCTTCCCAAACACAACTCCAGCACACGCAACACAGACAAGCAATTGCACAGAAGAGTCTGCTCAGCCCACAGAGCACGCCCTGTGCAGAGCAATCTCTGGGGAGTTGTCCCATAAAGATATCAAAGTCCCTCTGAGCACAAGCAAAATGACTTTCTGAGGGCTCAGAATGGGCTGAACTCTTCTGGGCCTGAACAGGAAAGAAAAAAGACATATTCCTACCAGAAATATAATCCCTTTGTGTAATTTCAGGTCTCTGCTCCGAATCCTACCAGAGACAGAGAAGCATTAGACGCTCTTACTGCAGGGGCTGCAGCCAAGGGGCCTCCTCAGCCACTTCCCAGGCTTGCAGCTGCTTCGGGGGAGCAGTGACACAGCGAAGCCACTGCAGGAGAGCGCAGCTGCGGTGTCCGCGTTTCACACGCCTGCCTGCTGGCTCACCAATGCAGGAAGCTGGACTCCAGCTCTCCCAGATTAAAAACACCGAGGCCACATGATATAAAGTGCTGCCTGATATGAATTCACAGGTTGGCTCAAGTTTCCTGAAAGCAATGTGAAAAAAAATTGAATGGACCTTGTCTGGCAAGACTTTAGCCAGATCAAGTATTATCCTGCAGTCAGCAGTTAAAACCTGAGGCTGGAGGAATACGTGAGCTCTTGTTCATTCGGCAGAGGTGCTATTGCAAGCCCTGGACTGCAGAGTCCAGGAAGTGTGGACAAGGGGAACCCAATACTGGAGAGAAAAAGGCAGTGCTCTTTGCCAGATATCAGTGCCCTCCCTGAAGGTCCTCAGGTTGGGTGGTGGTTTACAAAATCCATTACTACAATTGAGACAGGTTCTTTTCAACATGCTGGCTCGGACGGCTTTTAGCACTGGAATGTGTATAGGAAACTCTGTGGCACACACAGACCAGTTAAATTACAGCCCCAGCCCTGCATCCAAATTAAAATCCCTTTTCTCACACAATTGTGAGTGAAAGGGGTCCCCCCCCGCCGCCACACTGCTACCCGTCCCGTGTGCTGCCCAGCTGCCACCCACACTGCTGATCCATGCTCTGGTCAAACCTCTCACACTGGCCACCTGCAGTAAAGTTTCCTGAATCTAAGTCTATGCACTTAAAGAAATGGTCTGATTTTCAGTGCAGCTCAGCATCCCCGCCTGTCTGAGGTCAGTGCAGTCCTCCTCTAGGCTCCCTGCCATGCTGTGCCTCCCTTTTACCTTCATCCTCGGTGTTTTGTTTCCTTTTTTTCCTGGATTTTGAGTTCTTCTTGTTTTTCAGATCCACAAGCTCCTTGATGCGCTGGGCAACTGAAAATTCAAAAGAGGATTAATAATGTAGAATGATAAAATACCAAAGCCCAGAACTGCCCTTAGACATGGTAGCCAGCCTAACTCCAGCATGAGGAGGTCTGCTCGGGGAAAGGTCCTGTACCACAGCCAGCTCGAGTGAGGGGCCCAGAACATCACTCAACTTCTCCAAACGGCCAAAGAGTTGAGAAGGGGCTCCAGGCAGCAAGCTTATACCTAAATAAACTTACTGCCTAAATACCAGCAGAAGGAACAACCCACTCAAATAGTTCAGCTTACTCCCCCTTGCTGCCTGGACCCTGGTGCTGGCAGGGTGATTTTTCACTCCTGGGCCAAGTGTAGCTGGAAGGAATGGTTTTGGGGAGAAGTGACAAGGGTCTGGGATCCTCATGAAAACCCAAACCAGTGCAGCACATCCAGCAGTTCAGTGAAGGAACCCCAAGTTAAGGCTACAGAAACCAGAAGGCAAAGGTTGGCATTGCACCACGGCCGCGCTCACCAGCAGGCGCAGAGAAGTGCTGAGGCAGAACTTCTGCACCTGCCCTGGAGATCTGTGGGGGCTTTAACCTGCGTTTGAAGCCCCAAGTGGAAATAGGTGCTCTGGTTTCTCGCCTGAGACTGGACAAGACACAGCGAGCATTGCTGAAATAGTGACAAATCAGCCAATAAATACTCTCCAGGCTGGCACTTGGCTTTTTTTTTTCTTTGCACAGGATGCTATAGAAATATAAAATTGGGGTAATAACTGGATATATGCTGGGCTGGTCCCCAAGGCTTCTGAAAGACAGATAAATCACATCTATTCACAACAAAAGCCAGCATCCTTCAGGATCCCCGACTATTTGCCAAGCTAAGGCCTGTTTGTAATGTTTGCAATGGCTCCCTTAAAAAATTCATCTTTTTTTTTTGCCTGCTTTAAGAAACTTTGAAGTAAATCATGTCTTCAGAGAACCCAAACAAACTCTGCCCTTGGCAGGTTAACATCAGCTCTTTTCAGTGCTGATCTTGCCATGCTGATCGGTGAGATGAGTACAGTCTAGGGCTGGCATTTCTTTGCCAGACACAAGTGAGAATTGCAGGGAGATGAGCTGGTGGCAGCTTCATCCCACCAAGGAAAGATGAACTCGCCTAGCACATGGTACTCTCACTGACGGAAACCACAGCACGGGCTGGTGACTACTTATTTTTTTTACAAACCAGACAACCCTGAATAAGTGGCACAATCCACCAGAATGCTGATGGGGGCAGAGTGGGTGTGTATGAGGCACTTACTGTTTTCATCACTGTCAAGGTGTCGATAAATGTAACCTTCCAGATAAGACTGAAATTTGGGTGATGGGGAGAAAAAGGCCAGACTGATGGCCATCAGTTCCCAGCCCCATGCCAGACTTCGGTAGCATGTATTATCTGTTGTCTGTCGGATCAGTTGTATGTAGAGCTCATCCCGTAAACCTTGCATGCTCCAGCACTTGGTGACCGTGACCAACGCCACATGATTCCGGTCCATGCGAGTCTGACGATCTCCCATGTAGCTCTGCACCAGTTTGAACATCTCACATGCCTCTTTTTTGATGGTGCGGTTGCTAGTGATGAGCATTGGTTTTTTGATAGAGCCACCATTCCAGGACAGCATGTTGGAGATGGAGATCCTTCGGCGGAAGATGCCCTGCGTGTGCATGTTCAGGTTTTTAGACGCCCAGTCTGCCATGCTGCTCTGAGAGATGGGCTTCCGTAGAGTATTGTAAGGGAAATGATATCCTATGCAGCCGCCAGTCTGGCCGCTGCTCTCCTGCTTGGGGTCCAACTCTATTGTCCCGGGCTGCAATGGAGAACATACATGTTAAAAGCAGCTTAGATGACTCCTTACCCTGCTAGGAAAATTATCAACAGTGAGTCATGAAGCTACTAGCAACTGCAAAGTGGTGAAAAACATGATTTTGTGCATAATCGGTGGCTGACATCTGTAGTTCTGCAAGAGCCTGGCTGGCGCAGCCGCACACTGATGCTGTCCCCAAGGGAAGTGTTGGGACATGGAGTAACAGGGCTGATTGTCCAAGCTGTCCCAGAGCTCCGGGGGACAACCCAAGCAGGAGCTGGGCTGACTCCCAGAGCAGCAGTACAGCTCTGTGGCAAAAAAAATTCCCCCACTCTTCCCCTCTCAGTTCCGGCGGAGCCACAGGAGCCCAGGAGGTGGGTGGGGAACACCAGGAGGCGGCAGAGACTAGATAGCCACAGCACTGTTAGCACTGTTTCCTTCTCGTCTTCACCCTTTGTGACCCCTACAATCCAATAGCTGGTTCCTGCCTTTACTATTTTTCCAAGTTCTAGCAAAAAAAAAAAAAAAAAAAAATATCAGGAGCTGCTGAGCTTTGGGCAGCCTGTGCCTGCACGGCCTCTGTACCGAGGCATTCAAAACATGTATCTCAATTCCACCATGACCTTCCTAATGGAAATACTGACCAGACACACAAGACAGGAGAAGCTAAGAGAGGCACAGCAGAGCATGGGCACAACTATTTTGATGGCAAGGCTGTCACCCAGATAGGGTAAATCGTGTCTGAGTTGGTGAAGTGAAGGAGACTAGATATCTGCGTCAGTCAACTTCCACCACCAACAGAGCTGGCTCTCACCGTACCCCACAGATACACCACAGCCTCCTGCCGAACAGGTCCTCGTCCTCAGCGTCCACGGGGAAGATACAGCCTGTGGCTACAGACTCAGCGCTTCTCCGAGGACCACTGCACAGGACTTGGGGACATCTCTATGATGGGCTCCCTAACATGTTTTCCTATCCAAGGCAGGCATAACCTTCCCCGAATTAAATCAGAATTGTTCACAAGTACTGGGTTGGTTTTTTTTCTCAGAGAACTAGGGACAGCTGCTCCCCACCCGCGGTCTGCAGTGATCCAATTCATTTGCTCCAGGGACAAGTCCACTGATCACAAGTTTACAGAGATAAGCAGCAAAGACAAAGACCTTCCTTCCTCCCAGACTTTGTATGGAGTTTTTACATGCAGCCCTAGTCCATCCTTCTTCCCCAGCGATCGCTACAGATAACTACATAATTAGAGCTTTGGTAGTACTGATCCCAAGAAAATGATGCATAATAACTACTTGTGAGAATAAGACACTTATTTTGCCCATCCAGAATTCTCTGTTTTGGATGGAAGTGGCAGCCTGGGACACATATTGAACTCAAACACCCAACAAGTTGTTTTAGGAAACAGATTTTTCTGTTAGAATTGAAATGCCTACATACAGCAACTAAGAGCTAAACAGCTCACACTTCACTCTGTGTTCTCCAAGGAGATCTCCAGCAAGTAGGAAAATGCCAAACAAGATAATCTTGAGGTTTTTGGTTTTTAAAGGAAGACAAACAGAAATCCTGTAAATTTTGTTTTTGCAGTGGAAAAAGTGAAATAAAACATGCATTCTCCTTCTTTGCAGATCACTTCTAACTTGCATGCCACACTCTATTCCAGTCCTGGCCTACAGTCAACCCCAAAATACACATTAGTTCTTAAATGTTTAGAGTAAGTCAGTGTTTTCTTCTCAATAAGGAGGAACTGCTGAACTCACAACAGAGATTTGTGCTGTCCAACCCTTCCCTATCTTACACCAAACGTACCTATATGTGGATGACAGGATTAGCACCCATCACACTCCATCTCTTATTGCCAGCCTGGGGCACAATCATTTCTCCTGCTTTTCTACTTCACTTTGGTTTTTTATCCCTTGAATTACCCCTCTACACTCTCTGAATTCACTCAACATGCTACCTAAAAATCCCTGCCTGCAGTTCTTCTCTGCCATCTCCATCCTCGGTCTCCTTCAATCCACCTCCCATGCCTGCGGTTGGTTTTCCTCCTACCACCCTAATTGCTCCTTCAGCATGTTACTTCTGAGGATCCACCTCCTCATACTCTCTAGAAGTTCAAAAGGCTCTTGGTTCTCTCCTCTTCTCTCTCTAGAGTTTCTCTCTCAAATCTCATTCACACAACTACCAGCTATTATCTTTGTGCTGACAGTACACATCCACCTCTGCTCAGCCTGTCCTAGAACTTCTGCTCACCCTCCTCAGATAATTAATTTCCTTGTCTCCCGATTCTCCTCTCCATCACGCAGGCCCAGCACAGGACACTGCTGGTGACTCAAGCCATACACTGCCATTTTCAGGCGAGGCAGCGATTTTGCTGCCGTATTCTCTGCAACCTCCCCCCCTCCTTACTTGGACTCTTACATCTTGGAGTACTTCTGTAAATAGAGTATTTATTTATTGACTCATTGCCTTTACTGCAACATCCATCTCCTTACATCTTCCACTGCATTCTCCTTCTCCATCCTACCACACATGAATTATTTTTCTTCATTTTCAAGGCTACTCACAGCCTATCCCCAACCCACCATCTCTTGTGCATAATCAAGACATCAAGTCTCAGCTCTCCCCGTCAATGCAATGAGGTGTATCACATCCTGAAGACAGGATAGCAGTCTTCCAATAAGTCTAAAGAGGCTGTGAAATGAAATTGCTGAACTATGTGAGTCATGTAAACTCAAACTGGCCCTATGCCTGAAAAACAGAAAATGCGGGAACATGACATCAGTTTTAAAAAGGGTTTCAGGTGAGAGCAAGGCACTATCGATCAGAAATTACAATAAAGAGGAGAATGCACACATATAAATCTGATACAGCTGGGAGGTGTCAGCCTGGCTTTTAGAGAAAAATTACACCTCACAGGTCTACTGGAGCAATCTGAAATGGTCAAGGAGCTTTGCCAAGTTTCTTCATGAAAGGTCGTGGACTAGTAAACAGGAGAAAAGGCAGAACAAAGGGTTAAAATAAATAGTCACTTTTCACGCTGGAGGATTGTTATCAGCTGTGCCTCGCAGAAGAGATGCAGAGAATCAGGCTGAAAAAAAGTGAAATAACTGGAAGAGTGAGCAAAGAGAAAAAGGACAAAACCTTCACAGGATATAAAATTACCTATGTAGAACCTAAATCTGAACTAAAACCATGAAGCAGGAGGTTCCTTCAAATCCAAATAGGAGAAAAGATGGCAAATTAAATTCTGCGGAAGTGCTGTGTTATAGAGAAAAACTACTCCAGTTGTGCAGGCACACTAACGGGCTTTAAAATACCTATTTCCAACAAGAGGATGCTAGAGTTACTGTCACCGGTTTTCTGAATATTTCCATTCAACGCTCAGGAACGATTGGAAGGGAGAATAGAATACGAGAAACTATTAGAAAAAGAAGAGAGAGAAAAAAAGAGAAAATGCTGCCATGTGGCCATGCAAATCCTGATGCTTGCATCCTCTACCCCATCAATTCTGGCCATCCCAGCGCAGAAAGGACATGTGAGGGTAAGGGCTACTAAAGAAGACACAAGCACCGGTAAAATGATCAGGCAGTAGATTTACCCAAATAACACAGCAGAGCTACCCGTAGCGCTGATGGCTTGCTGGACGTGAGCCCCTCCACAATTCCCTCTCCTCTCATGCCACTGGCCTGAAATGGGTCTCCACCTGCAAAGCTGTAAAGCTTTGTGACCTGTTTGCTATTCTGCAGGCACAGACATGTTCTGCCTGCAGCACATCCACTAAACCCACCCAGGAGCAGACCAGGTACTCAGCTCTGCACCACAACAGTCCAGCAAAGGCGTGCGATTTAACCTGGTGTAGATGGGGAGGTACCTGAGAGGAGCGGCGTGTAGCATCTGATGAAGCCAAACTCGTCTGGCTGGTCACATTCTTTTCTAAAGAATCTATTTTCTCAAAAGTCCTCTTCTGCCTCACTGTGTCCTGTGGAGCAGCCACATCATTGGGAAAGCTGCCCCTGCTCTCCAGGCTCTGTCTATACAGAGACCTATTACTAGCTGAGACGTCATCCCTTGAGCTCCGGCTAATGCATTTTTTCAAGTGGTCTGACTGAAATCTGACTTTGTTGCTCTCTGCCGGAATGCCACTCTCCAGACTTTCAGCATCAAGGCTGGCTTTGCTTCCCCTGCAAGCTGCTGACCTGCCCACCACAGCACGCATCTCGGCAATCAGCTTATCATTCAAAGCCGCAAGCTCACTACTGCTGCCCACAGAGCCAGGTCTTACTTGACCTGTCCCTTGCCTCCTTCCTTTCCTTTTTCTCAAGCTTGGAGAAGGGCCAGTCGAATAACCAGAATCCTGATGGCTTATACCAGTTGGGTACTCTTGAGTTTGCAGGCTGTTCTGCCGACTGTGGTGGGCTTCCATGTTCTTGAGGACGTTGGCTTCCAAGATCCTCCAAGACTGCTTGAAGCTGTCTTTTGAAATAAGCTGACCAGGCAGTTTAGTAGAGGCATCAGCTGTTGCAGCAGAAGAGTGGGAGAGTTTAGAAGACTGGTCAACATTGACCATGTGTTTTATATATTCTCTGCCAGCCGGACTGTATTCAGTAGAAGGAGGATTTCTTGCATGCTTCTTTGCAGCTTGCTGCTGTTGCATACCTGGATGCTGTAATAATTTGGTTGGTTGTAGCTGCTTTTTTAAGCTATTGCTTGGCGACCTTGGTGGAGACATCCCACTCGTACTGATGTTTTCAGTGTCCATATCTACTGGTGGCTCATCGTAAATTGGAGACTCTAAAGATGGCTCATCGTATATAGGTGCAGGGGAGGCATACTTAGGGGATGCAGGCTGGGGGGTTCCTGTCTGGCTCCTTGGAGGTGTTTGAGAAGTCGGGCCATTCATCAGCACTAGGCAAAACCCACCATTCTCTGTCTTTTTGACCTGCATAGACTGCTTTGTTTCTCCTTTAGGCATTTGCTTTGTGGCTCCAGGGCTCTGGGATGTGGATTGAGGCTGAGCATATATGGCTGGTTTTGGAAGAGATTTTTGGCTGTTGCCCTCTGGAGCACCCTGCAGCTGAAGCAAACTGTTTGAAGAGCTCTGTATCTGCCTCAAACTGTTCACTTTGACCAACATGGCTGCTTTCGTGCCTGGCAGAGGGTGCCAGTGGGTAGGAGTCTCCCTAAAGGAAGAAAGATACAAATACAGGGAATTATTTAAGAATTATATTAACTGAAGTATCCTCTACTTCTACCCAAATACCAGATTGTTAGTCTCAAAGTGCCTGGAGATTCCCCAACCAGTTGTATCAGCTCGTCATTGTTTTTTCCTGGAGATCCCCCTTCCCGAAACAGAAACACATCGTTGTTACACACATAATAAATTTCTGAGTCATGAACAGCAGAACAAGATGAAACAAGTTCATCATACTATAACCTGTCTGGTATCAGCAGCACTGAGATAGGAAACAACCTATGCTTCCCAAGGCTCATTAGCCAGCACGGCACCCAGAACAATCAGCTGAAGACCAGTAAACTATTCTGGACCACTCAACCAGTGAGTTGGAAAATAATCCCAAGTGTCTGCCTTCGGATTGTCAAACTATGAGAGTCCTTCCAGGCCACATTATTTTTTTGATCTACGTTTCCAAATGCATGTTTATTTTGCAGAAAAACCTATGAGCTATACGGGAGGTGTAGGGGGGTGCATGTCCGTGGCTCACAGGATGTGTGTTACACTCCCACACAACCCACTAAGCCTCTGTGTAGAGCGTCCTCCCAGTCTGGTCCAGATGCCCTCAGATCTGGTTCCCTTGGCCAAACCTACTGGTTCTGCTCAGCTCTCATGGCTGTGAAATCCTCCTCTGCCAGGAGTATCCTCTGACCCGTGGTGGTACTCAGGATCCACCACAACCCAGCGTGCCCACTGCAACATCCCAGTCCCAAAGGCGCATTCTGCAGTGTAGTAACAACCTGCTGTCAGGATGCAGCTACAGATGTTCCCTATTTGTGAGCTCTGAGGAAAAGGGAATGGAAAGGCTGTTAAACCAGCCTGAGCTTCCAGGTCTTCAAAGGCACCACTGTCCCTGGGAAGGTCCCCTTCAACCTGGCCCCATTTTGTGCCCTCCCTCCAGGTATCCGCTACCAGCTGTCATTGGGTAAGATCTAAGGGCGTGCTGTGGATGCCCCGTCTGCGACAGGAGATGTTCCCCTAACACCTTCGCAGCCATTTTGCTCTATTTGAACCTTAAAACTTGTTCCCCATCCTGCGCTGTGACCTGTCCTACATGGCCCCTGTGCTGGCAGACAGACCCACCTCCGCTGCAGCCTCTCAGTGATGCTATCCCCTGCTTGTGCCTTCCCCACCACGCCCCAAGATATCTGGACATCCCAACCCTCTTCCGCTCTGCTCCTGCTCTCCAGAGACTTTTCACCTGCTGGGTCCCAGCCCCCTCCTTCAGCATGGCTTCCCTGGGGGTGCTCTGCCTGTCCCCCCCCCCGTGACTCTCCCGCCGGCAGGGTGCACCTGCACACACCCTGCTCTCCCCATACCCACCCCAACAGGAGACGTCTGCCCACAGCAGCAGCCCCACATCACTGTGGGTGCTCCCCTCCCCGGTTACCTGCCCCACGTTCTCTGCCCCGCACCCAATATCCCACGTCCACTCCCACTCAGTCCACTCCTAAGGCGGTGGCGTGCCCCTTCCCCATCCATGGCTTACAATATTTTTGGCAAAACATGCTCTCTGATGGCACCACGTCGCTGTGAATCCCACTTCAGCACAGCGGCGCCAGGAGAGGCCGGTGC
>NW_009186229.1:10109-10791 GCF_000690835.1 Fulmarus glacialis
CCGCCCCGCACCGCACGACTGCCTTTGCAGGGCCTGGCTCCTTCCCCACGACAGACACGTGACTTTGCCTTGTGCAACTACCCAAGTGACCGGAAAGGGTTTGAGAAAGGGTCGCCATCCTCTGCTTCCCATCCTAGGGTCCCCCTTGCTCCAGGGACCTACCCCAGCATCTTCTGCTAAGGCATGAAGGGTTTTATTTTAAGGGAGCTCCTGACACTACTTCAAGATGGAGATGCCAGTGCTGCGAGGAAGGACTGTCCCCCAGCCACCGCCTCCCGCTCACAGTGTCACAGCACAGAACTGACCCGAGCCCTGTCCCAAGAGCAGCTGCTTGGGAAAAACCAAGGGATTTGGGATTGGCCTCCCTCCACCTGCCCAAGCTGCCATCAAGCACAGCCCCTGCTCTTCCCACTCCTGTTTTGCCATCAGCAGCTTGTCCTCTGCGTGCTTCCTCCCAGAGGCACAATGCCTGGAGCAGGGGTGACCACGAGCGGCGCCAAGTGAGGACACAGGCAGGGAACAGCCAGCGGTAACGGCAGGACAGGGATGGCATTTGCAAGGACACGCGGCCCTGCAACCCACCAGGCATCCCTCCCTGGGGGCCGCAGGGACCGCTCCTCACATCGGTGCATCCCTCCTGCACGCGGCCAAGCCCCGATTCCACGTGCAGGAGATGGCGGAG
>NW_009186229.1:11026-11752 GCF_000690835.1 Fulmarus glacialis
ATGGGTGCACCCCTCCGGCACGCGGCCAAGCCCCGATTCCAAGTGCAGGCGCTGCTGAAGACCCAGTTGTTCCTCGAAGAGCTCCTGGACTAACTGGAAGAACTAGAGCAGCAACATTTGATAGGCTTTTAAATGAGCCTTTCTGACACCCCTCCACCTGCCTCTCTGCTTGGCTGTACCAGCAGTGCGTTTAGTGGCAGGGAAGTGGGACTGGCAAAGAGCCGTGTCAAGGACAAGCAGTACGGAGCCACTCACTGGCTCCTGACTCGGCGGGCAGGCCAGGAGTGATCGCATGGGAGTGATTTTAACTCAACACTATGGCCAGAGTAGCATCGCATCTGGACCAGCACTGTCCAGCTTTTGGGTTCTGGGGTAGAAGAGCCCCAGCCCTGCAGCGCCGCAGCCCCTGAGCGGCAGGCGTGTTCCCCTGCCTCGAGAGACCCCCAGCTGTAGCAGGGTTGGAAAATAACCCTGCGCTCTGCGGGAAGGCACTGGACGCCACATCCCATGAGCCTCCTCCCGAGATTATTCCTCTTCCTGACGTACAACATTGCACCTCCAGCCAGCTCCGCGCACAACTGAACTACCCGTTCAGTGAAGGCTTGGCAGACGCACCTCTGTCAGGCACGGCACGACCAGACTCGTCCCCCCACACAGGCTCAGGTGTGCCGGTACTTCCCAGCATCGGCAGGGCCCCCCGCGCCGCCCCGCCACCGCCGTCACAAC
>NW_009186229.1:11808-13054 GCF_000690835.1 Fulmarus glacialis
TGAGAGCCTTTCCCTGCCTGCACAGCAGGCAGCGGCACCACCTCCTGCCTGATCAGTCATATCAGCGCCTGTCCCAATTTGCACCCACGCGGCAGCACTGGGCACGTCCCGATCTGTCCCTGCTCAGGTGTGAGGCTGGGCGTCTGAGCAGTGCCACCGGCTCGGCCTCCAAAGACAGGCTCCCACCCCAGCATGACATTATGGTTTTTGGGGTCCTGTGGGACCCCAGCTGACAATGTCCTCCTCCCCTGCATCCGTGAAAAAGAGCAAAGCCCAGATTTTGGCTCTCAGATGAGCAATGAGGGATTTGATCTGGGTAAGAAAAGGGGGTGCTGTGCTCGCGGCCTCCCCCAGAGGACAAGCTGCCTACCTGCGACCCGGCGCCAGCCAGAGGGTGCCCCAAAGCGCGACAGCTCCTCGCTGCCCTGAGTCACTTCACCGGGGCAGGAGGACGGCGTCCCACACCTTGGCCCTGCCCAGGACGGGAGGACAGGGTGGGGCCTTGGTACAGGCTCAGCCACGTGGGTGGGACGCGGCGGGGAGTGGAAAGAGCTCTGTGACGGCATGAGGCTCTCCCTGCGCCTGCTCCACGGACGCACCGAGACAGCTGGCAGGACAGCAGGACGGGTTAGACAACAGCCATGGCAAGACAATGAGGCAAGGGGTTCTGCTGCGAGCAGCAAGTCTCCCCACAGCACGTTTTTGGCACTTGCAGTCTGCACCCTGACGGGCAACAGCGCCGGAGAAACGGGCTCCACTGCCACCACGGACTCATGTTCCCTCCTACGGGCTGAGCAGCAAAGCTCGCGTTGGGACCCAGCCCATCCCGGACCGTTTCAGACCAACTGCTGTGAACCCCCGGAGCCGGCAGAGCCCAGAGGTGCTCAGGCAGCTCTCAGGAGACGACAGCACTGGGACATTTTGCACGATGGCCGTGCAGGGCAGTCGAGCAGGGTGGGCTGCAAAGGTGCTGGGAGACAAGTGAGGCCGGCGTGCCACCGCTCCTCCCCGGCTGCGACTGGGGATGCAAGGACTGGTCCGGGTACCCGAGCATTTGCCAGGGGTTCCTCGGTACCTGCTGGGTATTGGTACCTCCCTGGGGTGCCCCTCTGCCTGCTGTGTGCCCACAGGCACTCCTACTTCAAGGAGAGGGTATTGCACCCAGGAGCTTTGCATTCAGGGCTGGCCTGGAACTCAGGCATGTTCCTCATGCCACAGCATGGCTCCGCCAGGATACCCGGGGGGG
>NW_009186229.1:13085-45985 GCF_000690835.1 Fulmarus glacialis
GGGGCGTGTGTGTCTCACAGGGCCGGAGGAGACAAGGGAGCTGTGCCACTCCAGTGTCACTGAGGGCAGAGGGAATCAAGCTCCAGCCTGACCACAGCCACCATGCTGCCCCGATCAGGAGGTTTGTAAGTGAACGTGACGGAGAAGTGAAACCCCTAAACGTGAGCCATATCCCACTTTGCCTGTCAGTCCCATCCCAGACGCAACGTGCCGTCTCCAGCTTCCCCAGCCACCGGAGATCAGAGGAAAGAGGCACCACACCACAGAGAAGACAAGGCTTTTTTGAAAGGACCATTTCCACAGCCATGAATGATCTCTTGGGGCCATGTCTGGATACAGCTTCCCTCAGCCCCACCCCCAGGCTGCTGACAAGATCAAGCAGAGGAGAACGCAGACTTCCTGATTTCCCAGCACGGAAAAAGGTTCAGCCTCAACCTTCTGAGCAGTGAAAGCCCTGATGGAAAGCAAAGCCAGTGGTGGAGAAACATCCCAATGCAGCGTCCCGGCTGTGCTCTTCGGCCACCAGCAGAAGAGACCCTGCTGAGTCCCCCGAGACGGTTCCTTCGAGGAATGCTTTCAAGTAGCTCCAATATAAACACGGCAGCCCGGCGCTGGCTTTCCCAGCCCGCACCCAGCTCCAGCAGGCCCAGCAGATCCGGCAGCTCTTCCCAGGCTCCAGAGCTCCATTGTTTGCTCTTCCCTCCCAGAAGCCTGGAAAAAAGGCCCTGCACCTCAGCTCTGCCCTTTCCAGCAGTTGTTTTCCTGGTGCTTTGATAGAGGCAAATGAACAGGGATATTTGTATTTCAGCGGCACTGCTGTCGCTGCCTCCGATGCCCACGCTGGAGGCAGGGATGGAGACCCCATGGAGGTGACCCACCCAAACCCAGGTCTGCACAGCCCCAAGGAGAGCTCTGCAGACACGTGCGAAGCGCGTTGTGTTTGCCTACCCTGCCCCAAGGCCAGCAGCATAAGAAGGAAACAAGCCTGTATTAGGAATCCTGATGGTGTTTCTTGCCCGATTATAAAGAACTTAATATTGGCATTACTTACACTGGGCCTCGAGAGACGTAAGCCCATGACGAGGCAAACCAGACTTGGAAGAGGCAGAGGTACCTTCACAGCCACCTTCACAGGCCTCACTTCACACGTCCCCTCTAACTCCCCTTCCAGCACACCTTCCTGGCATGGTAAGACCAAGCCCCGTCTCCCTCCCAGCCCAAGATGCTGAGCCGTGGGGAAGGTGGGTGAGGAGGGGACGGGCAGCACAACCTGCTGCCCACGCAGAAGGGACCCACACCTCTCCTGTCCTGGGGGACGGGATGTTGCTAGGGACAGCGGATTTCTACCTGGAGGACTTTGAGATGCATTCTTATCGCAAGGGGAACCTCAGAAACCCCACTCTGAAACAAGACCCCAACTCTGGGAGAACCACGGGAAGAGGAGGAAAAGGGCTGGTCTGCACAGACAGTGGGGCTTGGGCATGGCAGAGCCCACTCACAGCCCCGACCGGTGGCGTGCCCAAATGCTGCAGACCAGCACACAGGCTTTGCTCCCAGCAAGACTGTCCTCTTCAGGCCTCGGCCCTCCACTGTGCCCAGCCCCTTCTCACCCCTGAGGTCCGAGGAGCTCCGGCAAACCCCAGCACAGCTGCAGCGGCTCACAAGACACTTCCAAAATGCTACCGGCTGCTTTCAGCCCCAGGCTGATCTCAGGGTCCCCAAGGGAACACGTCCATCCTTTGCAGAGCTTTCCAGAGTGTGAAAAGATCATTTGGCCCCCATCTCCCCTGGGGAGAGTCTGTCTTCCTTCCTACTAGGATCCCAGGTGCTCGAGAGGGGTCTGGAGCTGTAAGGCAAGTGCTGCCCACTGTCCTTGCTCCAGTGAGGGAGGAGCAGAGCCGGCGCTGGGCTGGGCAGCCCCAGGAAGCACAGCCAAAAACCAACACAGGAGCAAGAGCACGTGCACAGGCACGGGCAGAAGAGCTTCCTCAGGAGGCTCCGGGGTCTGCAGCAGCGTCTCCCCCGCAGCAAGCAGCTGCTATTTCCCCAGGGAGGTTGACCTCCTCGTGCTGCCCAGGGAAGACAAGGGCCAGTGTCTAGAGAAGGCTGCTCTGAGCTGGTGGGCTTCAGAGCTGGAAGAGCAGCAGCGGGTGGTGGGGCAGCGAAGAAGAGGATGGGATCAGCATGTAGACAGAGGGAATGGGCAGCAAGGAGCAAGGGTGCAGCACCTGCCTGTCTGGAGAGCTTCTCCGCTCCACTTGAGGGTGTCGAGAGCAGAGCGCAGAGGGCTTGGCAGCACTGAGACATGGCAGGGGGCACAGCAGATTTAGCAGTGCTTATAGAAGGCACGAGAGAGGAAGGGTGGGAAAAACTAGTCTGCTAAAAGAAAGAAAAAACCTCAACCACAAAGTATCAAAAAGGACGAAATCCCTTCCCCCAGCTCTCTGTGGCACGTGCTTGCAGGAGGCCCCTCTTGGGGACCACTCTGGTCTCTTTTGGCCTCCCCATCTATCACAGGATGACAAACACAAAGGGAAGAAAAACAAATCTTTTGTGCTGCCGTTAGAGACAAAAGCGAAACTGTCTTGGGCACAGGTACCCATAAAGATGTCAAATGCTACCAAAGGCACTCAACATATTCTCCCTCTGTATCCCTGCCGAGGGAAGGAACAGGACACTTTTGTTTGTCTTTGGAGAACAACGCAGACAACAGAGCTGACAAGCTTGGTGTGCTTTTGCTGTTACTAGACCAGACACCCCAGCAAGAACATTAGATCCCACCTGGGAACACTTGCTTTGCGCTCAGCTCTTTTCTCACCACTTTACAAGCTAGCAAAAGGCAAGAAATCTCTCCTCAGGTGTCAGACTTGGGTAGGGAAATAGTTCTCTGTGCCATAACCAGACATGCAACCCCTACTCACAAATAGCAGTGACGACACGTGATGGATGTGCAAGGAAACAGTGCTCAGTCTCCTGCTTCCAAGAAAGCAGGTTCCACAGATTACTGGTGTGAGGATCGGGAAGAGCCTCGCGCATCCAAGCAGCCTGTTAGCTCCCACACGAGCTGCCACTCACATCTTTCCCAGCGCTTGCCCTTGAACGGAATTTGTTGCAGGCTCAAAGTGCCCTAAGGTTGCTGCAAAAACTTGGGCTCGGGATGGAGTGAGGGAGGACCCCTTCCCACTCCTCTTCCTTGCAGGAGAACCAGCAGTGACGCCCGAGATACTGCCTGGCACCAGCCTGGCTGGCAAGGAAAGGTAAAGCAAACCCCTGCCCACGTTGCATCGCTCCCCTTCCTCCTATACAAGGGGGCCTGCGTGGGGTCTTCCCTCCTGAGAGCGCTGGAGAGCTGAGGGACGGGTCAGAGCTGGCATTGCTTATGCCTCGACACAAAGCCGTTCCCCAGACTGAGGCAGAGGAGGCCAAGTGCCCCTCCTGAAAGCTTGAGTCAGAAATATTTTGAACCCCATGGAGCTGAGGATATTTTATGCCCTGCGCAAGGCTCCTGCACTCACTCGTCTGGAAACACGTAGTTTGTTGGTGCCCACCCCGGCTGCCCCAGAGCGCCGGGCTACAGGCAGACAGGGAGGGGAAGCCGGTCAGCTCATGGCAAATCCCACGTGCCTGTGGCTCACCTGTGGTCACCAGGGGGGACCAGAGGGAACTGGGAGATACTGGGATTCAGCTTAAGGCATTTCTCACTGTTTGGGTTTCTTCTGGCAGGGCAGGGATCATCCTCTGGATGGGTCTGAAGCTCAGAGGGGCTGCTCATGGGGCAGGAGGCTCTGGAAGCATCATAGGCACCAGTAAAGCTCTGGGCTCTTTCTGGTGCACTTTATGTGCATCACCAGTGTCTCCCAGTCACACAGATCTGAAGTGAATACAGTAGCATCTCGCAGGGGTCAGCAGGCAAGTGATAAACCTCAGTTTAGGGCACTCTAGAGCATATACTTTCCAGAATCGCCATTCTACATGGTTTTCGTCATCTTGGCTTTTTTCTTCTCTCCCTGCCAGCAGCAGGCACGCAGAGAGGCAACCTCGATCCAAAAACCAAGCTGTTAAAGAAGCCTGGCTCGCTGCATTGCCCAGAAGTGGGGACAAGGAGCAGTGGCATGGATGGCAGGAGTGTCAGGCTCACTGGAGCTCTGCTCTAGCCCTTGAAGGAGTCACCTTACCTCAGCGTGACTCAACTCCGCTCACTGCACAGCCTCCCTGGCTGTTGGTAGCACGTTCTCTAGGGCAGGATGATGCCCAGACAGGGCAGGAGGGAGGCAGGGCAGCCCTGGGCAGTGCCCTGGGCAGAGGGACCATCCCCGCAGAGACTGGGAAGGGGATGCTTTTGTGCAGCTGAAGCTGGCAAAGTTTCAATACAAAAAACCACAGCCCCCCACCCCCAATTGTTATCAGACTGGTTTGAGTGTAAGAAAATCTCTTAGCCAAACAAAATAGCATCCCGTTATTGTTCTTTCATTTCAGGCTTGATGTGAGCAAATAACTGTACCCAGGAGCTCTGTCCCTGCAGCCCCAACTCCTACCCTGGCCAAAGCTGCAAGCACATGCAAGCAGCCGAGCAAGTGGAGAGGGAAAAAGCCAGAGCAGCTGGGCTCACCCGCACTCCGCAGCAGCCTAACCCCTTGCATGGCAGCTCAGCCATCCCAGCAAACCCCACCATGACCATCCGACAGAGCTCTCGTCACTGCATGACACTCCTGCCCGACCCCTCTCCTTCTGTTTAGCCCAAGGGCTCTGGAGCGGTGATTATCTTTTGATATGTGTTTTTATGGTGCCCCACACAAATGAGGTCTGGCCCAGACTGGGGACGTTCAAGCGGTACCGCTTGAACGGTGGTGAAAGCGGACAGCTACACCCCCCCAAGAGGAGGGCACACAGTGGTGATCGCTGGCCTGGCAGCACTCTGCCCAAGTGCTGCACCCTCTCAGGGCAGCACAGCTTCCCAGCCCGTTTGCCAGGCAGCCAGTGCCTGCCTGGCAACTAAAGCCACCCATTAGGTATAAACAGAGAAAGGTAAAGCTCTCCCTACCTGCCAGGGTCTTTCCTCTTCTCTGCAGCGCAGTCCGCCTTGCCCTTCTCCATCTCCTGCAGGAGGGCCATTTGGATGGGGGTGCTTCTGCCGTCGCTGCCGGTGCTGCCCCGGTGTTGCTGGCCCCGGCAGTCGGGCTGGGAGCTGCGCTTCATGGCCTGGAGCTGCGCCAAGGGCACTATGTCGCAGCCCTGGGGCCGGTGCCACACTGTCTGCCGTGTGATGGCATTGTAGTAGTAGAAGCGGTTGTTGTTCTGGTCGAAGAGCTCCCACCACTGCTTCTGGTCCGACTGGCGCACCTTCAGGTTAGGAGGGGGCTCCCAGCCACACTCGGCGGTGGTCAGGTTGACGTACATCCGCTCCTGGGAGCGGGGCTCAATGATCTCCACCCAGTCTGAGCTGCAGGGACACAAGAGCCATGTTAGTCTGGACCAGAGGCTCGAGGCAAACGAGTTGTCTGGGAGTCCTACAGAGCTGCCACCTCTGGGCCAGGCAGCCGTGCTCAGATCAAAGCATTGCTTGGGGCCATTCAGTGATCTAACAAGCTCAGCAGAAAGGTTTGAGATGGGGCCCAAGGCAAATCAGCAGCTCCCTGGCACAGGGAAGGGGAGGTCAGCCCCCCAGCCCAGCCCTGACGTCCCAGCCCGGGGCAAGGGGCATGGGACGGGCGAGCATCGTCTGCTGATGATCTGATAACTCACATCAAGGGCTGATGTGATGGCAGGAGTGCTGGTGCTGCACGAGATGTGTGGGGGAACTCGCTCTCGAGAGCGGGGAGGATCTGCAAAGCAGGATATGCTCCTTTTGGGAGCTGCACCCTGTTGTTAATGCCACCTCGGGAGACCAAACCCCTGGCTCCCGACAATGCAGGCAGCCTGCCCATGCGAATGCCTGCCTGCAGGGCTCACATGCTGTGGGCCTGGAGGGGACCTCGGGGTCACCCGGTCCCTGCTCGAAGCCCACACCTGCTTGCCCGAAAGAGAAATGTGGGGAGTGACTGGTGGATGAGACCATCTCTATTGCAAGAGCTTCCCTCCTCCCTTGGCTGATGGAACAAAGCCCTTGGTGGTCCTTTGGGTGTAAGGTGACCCAAAGGACAGGCACGGCCTGCTGCTGATTCGTAACCCCTCTGCTGCCTAGAGAGAGGAGCCCCTCCAGCCCCAAGGTCCCTTGCCAGCACCCACATTAGCCCAGCCTGGGGCTCAGCAAGAGAAAAATGCGGGCAGTGCTGTAGGGTTGGTTTTCAGGCAGATCAGCGGGATGTTTTTGTGGCAATAGAGGTGTAGGGCTGTGCAGTCCTCATACATTGCACATCAGCCTTTAACACTGACCCACCTAACCCAAAAAGCTGGCCTGGGTGAGAGCAGAGGAGCTCAGCAAAGCCAACGCCTCCATGATGCTGTAGCCAAACCCATTTTGGCTAGCCCAGGTAAACAGAAGAAGGACGTGCAAACTCTAGCAAGGTCTCCCCCCGCACAGAAGAGATGCTGCCACTAAAGCGATGCCGCCCCCAGCAGCACACTTGAGTGTGCAGCTAAAAACAGAGATAAAACCTACACATGCCACCCAGTTCCTCCTCGTACCCCCTGAGTCCTGGCCCTCCACCCCCCTCCTCCACCCTTTGTCAGTGGAGGCTGCAGGAAGGAGGTTCTATTTAACTCAAGTTATTTTTGTTATTAATAAAAGCCATATGGAGAGGAGGGGTCCAGGGCCACCCTTGAAACCCACTCCTGCCTGGTTCCTCAGGGGCTTACCCTGGCAAGGGCATGGCAGCAGGAGCCATTCCCAGAGGAGCAGCAGGAGAAGGGAGATCCCTTTCCATCTCTCTCGCACACCCTCTGCTGCTGGCATGCGGTTCCTCGGAGGGGTCTGGGTTGACGGTGACAGCACTGCAGTGTCTGAAATGGCAGCCTGGGTTCCCAGTGCTCAGCCTTGCTGGGAGAGGGTGGCAGGGCACAGCTTGCTGGCAGGGCAGTGCGGCCCTCGGCTCTGCCCCAGCTTTTGGAGGAACGTCAGTGTGTCCCCTCCCACCTGGCAAGTCTGGGAGGAGATTTAATTGCACATCACACCTCCCAGCTAGGAAAACTGCAGGTATATTCAATGCTGAGCAGTCTGGCATGCACCCCTAAAAAGCAGGCTGCTCCTTGACTCTTTGAGGATGCAAAATTGATAGGTACAATGTCAGTTCAACCCAAAATAAACCTGAAAAGGTGCAATTCTCCCTGCCACGACATCTACCATGAAATGCTGACCTCCATGCAGTCTCACGGAGGGCGGATGTTCAGGCTACCACAGACAGGCTGTCTGGGGAAGCTGATGCAGGTAAAAGCCACTTTTTTTGTGGCATAGGTCTGTTTTCAGCCAGATCAGCTCACACGGCCCAAGCTATCACCACCAAGACTGTTCACACTGGTCCAATAAGCAGCTGGGAGCAGAGCACACCGCCCTTCCCCGTGGCATCGATTCCTGGCTCCCACCATTGCCAGAGCAGGGCAGCATGCCTGCGACTGGATCCCACTTGGAAAGCCCTGTGTCCAGAAAACATCTGGTTTGTTGTTTGGTATTTTTCGGTCAAAACTAGATATTTACCCTATTTGATTTAAGGTGCAACAGGAACAGCCGTACCAACACGCCGCGCCATGGCTCGCGGTGGGAATCACAGAGCCAGCCTGATTATTCCCATGCAGTTGCAGTGTCAAACCATGGGCACAGGAACAAATCAGCAAGTCACTGCTGTTATCAAGGGCATCGTCAGCTACAAAGAGGTGTCATCTATAAACAGGGCATAAAAGGGGAAAACGAGGGCAGCAGCAGAGCCCAGCAGTGCTGGGAGGAGAGCAAGACGAGCAGGTCCACAGAGACAGCAGCAAAGAAGTGCAGGTATGACAAGGAATTGGCAAAGAGCGTCCAAGGGACAGCTCAGAGGGGACACAAGAGGAGCAGTGACCTCTGAGAGCACCGCAACTCTTCACAAGGACAGGTAGTCCTTGTGAAAAGGGGTACAGGGGACTGAAAATGGGACTTAGACCCAGGTGACACACTGGCAGCTTCAGGTGAGGAGAGGCTGCCACCGGTGCTGGAAGGTGGGGGGCTTCACCCAAAGGTGTGGGGCACAGCACACCGCCCTCGGGAGGGGAAGGGCAGGGGAGGAGGAAAGTAGGCATGGTGGGGACCCCCACACACACCAAAAGCAACACAGAAACGCACACGCGGACGAGCTTGGGAGAGACACAGGAGGTAGTTATAGAGTATTTGCTGCTTGGCAAGGAAGAAACCCTGCAAGACCCAGCTGAGTGATCAAGACGCAGTTTGAGTGATCAACCTTTTTAAGGTTCAAGAACACGCTGGTTTTGATCTATTTTGCCAGCAACTGGATTAGCAAAGCTCTGAAACACCGACTGCTCTACCAGCGCTGTTGCTCCTCGGGAGAGAGGAGAGGTCAGCTATTTTCTGTAAATGCAAGCTATTGAAAATAATGAATTCTTCTCATGGCACCTGGCCACAACTGAGCATGTGTTGCTAACTATAGTCTTCCGTTTTAACAACCTCACATTTGTCTTTGCATGCAAAGACACAAAAGTGAGTGACTTGGGCTGGTGACCTCTTTGCTCCCCTTAAAACTGAGGGGCTGAGGATGACTGAGGTGGAGTTTAACCAGGGAAAAAAATCTGCATAGAACACACTGAAATACCAAAGAGTTTGGTACAATCACATTCATATGTAAAGAAAGAAAAGGAAAAGCAAGGAGCACATTCCTGGAGCAGGGCCAGCCCCGAGCTGCCACACAAGCCTCGAACATAACATCAGGAACTCTGGAAAGACGTGATAAACCCAGGATTGCAGAGAGATAAAGCCATAACTTGGACACACACAAAAAAAAATTAATTCCAACTCCCCTTCACGGAGTTAAAGAAGTTGTTTCCTGGGAATGGTTTGAATAACGCTTTTCCCCGTCCTCTCAGCTCCAAGTGCTGGGTGACACAGCAGCCATGGATCATGCGCCTGCTCCCGCCAGCGCGGCAGCGCCTGGTCATGCCGGCGGGATCACTGCAGTGGTTTCAGTCTGTCCGATGTCTTGGGACTCAACGTCCCCAGGCGCAGGACTTCCCTGCAGGCCCAGTTTGCAAACCCAGACCGAATCCTCAATGCAGCCTGAGCGTGGGAACACACAGCCCGCCAGCATCACAGCAGCACTGGGGAACTAACCCAGTCACCAGAGCCTGCAACGTGGAGGAATTTCAACAAAATCCCCACTTGCTTCCGAGAACAAACCCACATTCCCAGCGTGCATCCTCCTGTATTGTCGGAGGGATTTCAGGAGTTTCCTCTGTGTTCTGACCAAGTACACAAACACTTTCAACACCTCGTAGCTTGTAAACAGGCCACGAGCAGCCTGAAACGCAACCGACTGCGAAGGCACTTGCCTCGGGCACGCTGATTTTTTGGAGGGGTGGCAGGGCTATGGAGGGGGACTCAGTCCCCAGGCACCAAGGTGCCATGGAGGCATGCAAAAAGCAGGAGGAAGCGTAGGGCTTTTTGTGCACAATTGCATCTCACATTGGCAGACAGGTTTGTTCCCACCTGAAGGCTTAGCCCTCACAGGCCAGCAGCTTGTTTTTTATGAAGTGTTGTATAGACAGAGCAAGTAAGAGCCAAGCTGCTGCACTGTCCTGCCAGCCTCTGGGACATTTGCAAACTTTGCTCCTTCAAAAACAGTCCCTCCTCACTGCCACTCCTGCTTGGCAAAGCCAGGGAATTAAAAATAAAAATAATAATAATTTTTAAAAAAAAGTATTTCAGCCTGAAAGAGCATCCTGCTAGCATCTCCTGATTAGATCTTCTCACAAAGACTATAAATGTTAGCATGAGTCCAGGAAAGAACAAAATTGTTTTAACTAAAGAAAAGGGAGCAAGACTAGAAATGGAAGGGACCAGACACAGAAGAGAAGAGTCACTTGCAAGAAGAGCTGAGAAACCCCAAGAAGTTGAACAGGAGAGCTGGTTTTGTTGCCACCATCACCCAAGCGACACCGCAGCCCAGGCAGCCGAGCACAGTCCCTGGACACCACAAGTTCTTCAAAAGGCTGTCCAAAGATACGAAGAGCAGAGAGAGATTTTCTCAGGTGGAGCTGTCAGCTTGAGACCAGCACGACGTGACCACCCAGCCCTCTGTATGAAGCCTTCTCTCCACTCATTACCTGTGCACGCTGTTCAGCACCAACCTGAGGAGGCATTTACCTGCTGAGGGCAAGAGAGCCCCAAGGAAAGCCATGGGAAACCCCTGCCTTGGGGAGCTTCACACCAGGCTGCGAGCAAACCCCTCTGTGTGGCTCTAAGGAGAGCTCTTACGGCTTGATCCCCCTTTTCACTTCCATGTTCTGTAATTTCTGGAATTCTGTGCTCCGAGCCAAGATCCCACCTCCCTCCCCCACTTCCCTTCTTCGGGATGAGCCCTGCAGAGAGCTGGGGCAGTACCAAGTCCTTCTTGGCCAAACATGACTCCATACCAAGTGGGATTTTTGAAGACAAATGCCCTCAAAGGGAGCCTGCAGCATGCTCAACGGTGGCCCCAACACAAAGAAAAGCAACTGGGAAATTAAGCTCTTCCTCCAGGAAACAGGAGTCTGAACACAGCCAGTGTATGGTCTTGTATTTAGTATCACAGAAGGACGGCTACACTCAGAGGACAGGGGACCTTCCTGGACAGCAGGAGATTGAAGAACTTGAGGGGCCATAGGCCAACATGACCTATTGAGTGTTGATGCTTCCCTTTACATGATCTCCGTACCTTGCAGGGACAAGGTGTTGCTACCACGCCCTGCGCAGGGCAGCCACCTTGCTGTGTCCTTGCACAAAGAGCTGCAGTTCTTTGCCTATGGCTCCAAGCCAGGGCTGCTGAAGTCTCTGCAAAGCCCCAGGAGGGGTGGGGCCCCAGGAGACAGGCAGATTCTATCATGAGAGGTCATCTAACTGAGGATGTGTCAAGGTCGAGACTAAGTGCCTATGAAGAGGTCCTCCTTGAGGACAAGGAGTGAAGAGTTTGGCCATCAGACACACACAGAGATTGAAGTACAATTCTCAGAGACAGGTCACCGGCCAGAGGCAGAGACACATGCATGAGGTCCAGGGTTCCTCGCTGCAACAAACAGCTGGGGTGATGGGGACGGGCATCTGAAATGATCTGTCCTACAGAGACAGGGCATTCAGAACCTCCTTTGTTTGCTGCTAACAGAGCGTATGATGAGGGGCCCATGAGGGAGCAGGAGCAGCCTTATGGAGAGCGAAGCCATGTTTGCAACCCCAAGTGCTCCAAAGGGAGGCCCCAGCAGCGGACCAAGGCAAACCAGTTAAGGAATGGGGAGCAGGTACCATCCCAGAGGCACTGAAGCTGCTGACATCGCTGCCCCCCTGCAGGCCCAAGCTCTTGGCTGGCTGAAGAGCAGCCTGGGCTGTGCTCAAGCACCTCAACATCAGCACAGCTTTTTTTAAGAGGATCACGCTTGCCCCTTCACCTTCTGCATGACAGGCAAAGTCACCCCAGAACAGCACCCCAGCACACTGTGTGAGTTGTCAGAGAGAATCCCCTTAAAAAAACTTCACTCAGTGCAGACACTGAGCAATAAAGTGCAACTCCCAGGTGGCTCCAAGATGCTCAGATTTGCATATCAAAGCCAGGACAAGGCTGTAAAACTCATCTGTATCCTGGGGCTGCAGAAGGCCTCCAAGAAGGTCTCTAGCACCAGCTCCTTGCGGCAATGCTCCACCAGCTGACTCAATCAATTTAGGCTTAATTCACTGCCTTCTCTCAGCCAAGTCCAGAAAAGCTGCAATTTAGATCTTGGGGGGGAATACCCAAAACCCACCCCCCATATATATATATGAACTTATTTTGAATACACATGCATCCTTCCAACAAAAATTATAGAGGAACTAAAATTAACATAATGTTAGCCTGTTTCTAAAACTCTCCTGCTTCCGAAAATAAGCATTGTGCAAACAAACCAACCTCTGCTTCACAGGAGACAGACCAGACTGTGAAAATATAGAACAAATGGCTGCACTTGCTCAAAGCCTGAGCACGTATGCTCAGCTCAACAAGAGCAGAATGGGGGCAGCCCTCTGAAAGCAGAGCCCAGCCCAGCAACACGTTACAGAGAGGAGAACAGAGCACAGCACCATGACTTGGGTGTGTCAGAGGTAGGAGAGAGCTTGGAAAAGGTCCTATCACGCAAAGCGCCTCATTACTTCGGTGTTTTTAATTAAAAAAAAAAACCCAAACAACCAAAGCCCCAAGCCTTCTGCTAAGTGGTATTTTCAAAGATAGAGACGTCAGATGAGAAACTTGATGGCCTTCTGGTTGCTCAAACTCTGCTGGTTCTTGCTTGTTCCCAAACTTTCCCCAGCCCTCATGCCAGCACTGCCGGCTCCCATCTTGCTGCTGTAAGTCTCCTGATTGACACCAGCTCCGGAGCAGAACTGACAGCAATGGGGCAGCTCATCCTGCAGGAGTGGGTCAGGGCAGCACCAAAATTAACAGCAGATCCCTCCAAGATCCTGTCTCAGAGAGAAAGAAGTGAGGAACAAGGACTTCCAGGACATGGCTGAGATTTTCTGGGGTCTCCACAAGAAGACTGGGGGAGCAGAGGGGAATCCTCCCCAAGGGAGGACAGACACCATGCTGAGTCACACTACAAAGATAATCAACCTAAAATAAAGCCCAGAACAGCCCCAAAGGCGTAAGGTCCTACAACCTGACACCAGCACCTGAACCTTGGGTGGCATCTCACAGCACTGTATCTCAATGGAGAGCAGCACAGAAACTCCCACCACACCAACCTTCACACTCTGCATCATCCTACTCTGGGCTGAGCACTGCCCACCAGGACTTGCACAGCTCCACTGGCAGCACCAGGCTTGTACTGATCCAGACCCCAAAATCACTCCCAGGCAAGCCCCGGAGTCACACAGGGAGCGCCCCATGGGGAGGGGAAGATGGAGGGACTTGAAGCGCTGCTCACCCCCACCCCATCCTCCATCCTTCCTCCACAGCACGGGGGTTCTGCGACAGAGGGAAGAGCAAGGGGCAGGAAACTGCCATTTTCAAGGCTTCGGGACAAAGCATAAAGCACCTGCTGGATGGGCACTAACAGAGCAGGAGAAGTTCAGGTAGTGGACATGTGGGCACAGTTGCCAGGGGACTGCACAGACCAACACTAAAGGAAATTGCACCTGAGGGCAGGAAGAGAAGTAAAAACCACTCCCATTAAAAAAATCTTGACAATGCAGACGGGGCATAGCTCTGCCTGTGCCTGCACAGCTGGGGTAAGCACAGGCTCTTGCCGCAGCTCCTGTCGGAGGCACAGAGTGGGGGTGGTTGCTGTGCCTGGGGAAAGGACCTGCTGCTCCCTTGAAGACCAAGGGCCTCTCGCTTCTCTCTGTCCCCAAATTGTCGGTGAGGGTGAGCACCTCGGACTGCACCATGGCCAGAGACCAGCTGTGGCCGCTGCAGCCTGGGCAGAAGGTGAAAGACATAAGATGTCAAAAAGCATTCAGTGTCAAAAAGGTTACAGGTGCTTCCCTCTGCTCTTTCTAAGGGTCCCCAAGCTGGCCAGGGACACAGATCCAGCTGGACAGCCTCTCCTGCCTATCTGTCCCCACCGACCCAGGGGTTTTACTTGACTGGGGAACAAAATCCCTTGTAGACCTTGAGCCCCAGGCCACAACAGAGCAGCAAGCCAGTTTCCTTGGGCTACAGGATCTGCCTGGACAACTCGTCCAGCCCTCGAGCTGCCGCCACAGCATCCCCTGGATCTCTCCTGCCACCATGGCTGGAGTTTTTGTTTTGCACATCAGAGCACGGCCCAAACCCCCAATCCTTAAACAGCCTCCCTAAAAGCTCTGCTTTGCCCCAGACGCAGCGGCACCTCCTAAGCTCAGTGAAGGCTTCAGGCAGAGTCGTTTTTCCTTTTAAGGGCTGAGCATTTGAGAAGTAGTTTTGGAAGGAGAGGAAAAAAAAAAAGTACTGGCACTTTTCATCCCCTCTCTCTCCTTCCAAAATGTGCTGCATGGATCCACAGCCCCATCCAAATCCCAGCTGCTGGAGGGGAGGCAGCTGTGGGGGAGGCTCAGTGCCAGCCGGACGGTCCCAGCCCAGGGGGCACAGGGTGCCCTGGAGGGGAGCTGAGGCCTAGCGCAGCTCAGTGCTGTCCTACTGCCTGCAAGCCACAGGCTGCATCAATCCCAGGACACGTGGTCAGGTCCCTTGCCACTGGGACTCAGAGCTATACAAGCAGCTGATGGTGACTGCATCCCACCTCAACATCCTCGTAACCAGACTTTGCCCCCAACAAACAGGGTTTACGTGGGAAAACCTCAATTTTAGCAATATCCTAGAGAGGAAATACTTCACAGCTGCTTAGGTGAAGGCATTACAGGACAACCTGTGAGTTCAGCAACAACTGACCACCATGGCTGGAACGTACCCTACCCTCCCTCCATCCCCTGGTGCTGCCCCAATGAGGCATCCTGAGCTCAGCTCCAAGGCAGCAGCCTGACGCCTTCCCATTGCCCCCAGAGGCGATGGTTCCTGGTTTCAGGGAAGATTTGTACAGGCACGTACACCATAGGCATGGCTTGATGAGCATCATTGTGGCCATCCCACGCATCCACGGCCCCACCGAAGGGCGCAGCAGGTACTCACGTGAGGCCATCTCCAGCTGCACCAGACGGATTCTTTCAGGCATGCAAAACTTCACAGTGAGGTAGCCAAGGTCACACATCTGCTTTCTCCTTATGTCTTCTTAGGTCACACCAAGCTAAGACAGATGCTTCCAGCCAGAGCAGAGCTGGGCTTTATCCACCTCTGGGAGCGTGTGCTGGCACCAAGGCATGCAGGATCTGCCCAAGATGGGACTCAAAGCACCTAAGAGCCTCCCAGCGTGAATGTAACCCTACAATTAGGCCTTGGGCTGTTCCCATTTTTATCAGGGGGATGGACACATGGCAAGAGGAAGGGACGGAGCTGGAACCCATGCATGAGTCTCCTGCCTTCCCGATGAGCCCCAGTACCACGGGGCTACCAGCTGATTGAAACCCTGGTCAGTGACCAGAAAGCTGAACATGACTTGTTCCTGTTTCCATGGTCCTCTAAGTCCCCCACACCTCTCGCCACCCGCTGAACAGAAGTAAATCAGACCTGAGCAGGTCAACATTTCCCAGCGCTGACAAGGCTGTGCCCAGGGCCAAGAGCGTCACGCTGATACGGCTGCAGGAACAAGGTGGAGAAGATGCACCTGCCAAAAGGATGAAGGGCAAAAGCCCAGAGCTCTGGAAAAGCAGCACATGCCAAGTGCTCTCCCTATGCCAAAGCAAGTAATGTCACACAGATGATATCCCTGCTATTTCAAGGACACAGCAGCACCTGTTGCCCTCTCTGTCATTCTAGGAATTACTGACAAAGGTCCTGATCTATCTAGCTTGCTGCCCAGCTGCTTCAGGACTGAGATTTACTCTTCACGGCCTCCTATATTATCGCTACCGATTTCAGGGATTCCTCCCAGCATTGCCACAAAGCCCTTGCAGCCAGGGACCCTGCAGCTGCTGCCTCAGCTGGTCAATGCCCGGGGAACAGGAGGCTCCACAATCAGAAGCTGTTCTGGAAAAGCTGCCCCACCACATAAACCCAGCAACTGCTCCACCGCCCCAGCAGCAGCCCACATCACTCACGCTGCACGAGGAACAGGATTCTGCAGCATTAACTCTGCAGCCAACTGATTTTCATCATTTCTGTGCACAGACAGATCATCCTGGGCTTAGTGAAACCACGCGAGGCGTTGCACGGCCACAAAGATGCTGCAGTGCTACAGGGCATATAGTTTCCCCATACAGGAGGGGAAAAGAACAACAATTTTTGTACCATCTTCATTGAAGGGAAGAGAGAGCCCATCGCAGCCATGACAGAGCAAAGCAAACAGCCAGGTGCCAGAGGCTTGTTTACACCAGGCACAGAGATGTTCATTTACTACACAAGGGAACACTGAGCAACAAGGAGAAAACATTTACAGAGGTTTCTGAATGATGTCGGTGAGTGAAGACTGGGAAGACAGGAACAGAAAAGAAACCTACAAAACCAGAAAAGGGAAACCCATCAGCTGGTACCTCAGGACCGAGCCGCCTTAGCAAGAGCATGCAGGGATGGGGACTGAAAAGAGCTCTAGAGACACCCACCTCAGGTCTAAAATAACTCCACCAGACTATAAAAAACCCACCACAACTTCAGCTCTTCTAAAGGAGGCACAGGAGTTGGCAGCAGTGGGGGGCAGGAGCAGACCAAGGTTGTAATTACAGGGTGGAGCACCTGCAAGGCAAGGCCGTACACAAACAGCCTGGTGTCACCGAGGGTGCCAGCTGCTGACTCCCTACAAACAGCCAGATCACAGAGCATAAGGCTTTCACGTAGCTTTGCAGGCTGGTGCTTATCTGAAGCAGCGACATTCCTAAATGTGTGGCATTAGCAAAATAATGGCCCTCTGTCTCTCTTCATTTAAAGGGCTGCCAGTCATTTATTAGCTGAAACATAGAGTCCCTTGAAAACTCATGCACAACACAGACACGGTTTGCAAGGGACCGGGTTATTTCTCAGCTAGCAGAGCCCACAAGGCACTGGTGGCTAAAAGTATAAAACAAAGATAACAGTGTTTCATCTGAACTTTTTTAGGCTGTTTCGTTCTTCAGCAAATCTCTCTGGCTGCAGCTGTCTCTGATGACTCTGTTGAAAAAACTAAGCAGGAACAAATGCAGAGAAGCTCTTGAAAGTATTAGCTGTCCAAGCTTGTTAAGCGTGACTCAAGTTAACCACTACAATGCCAGGATGGCAGAGGAATTTGGCAGCGAGTCAAAGGCAATAGGAAACACAGAGTCCGCAAATGAACAACTCTGCCCTGCACCCCGAGCTGCCATTAGGAAACTCATCCCAACAGGACTCCATGCAGAAGAGCTGCTTCAGAGTCCTCAATTTCCCGAGCCCAAAGCACACTAATTTCCTCTGGCAAGGGAAGAGAGGCAGTAAATAAATAGCCAAAAACCTCAGCCACAGAGTTCATAAACCCTTCTTAAAACAATAAGCAAAAAAAACTCTTTTCCATGAGAAATTAATTTCTTACATTTGTTTTGCCTACAGGAATCGCTGAACGAAAAGTGCATTGGACATGACAGAGTAAGGATGCTGCGAAGCCAATGAACTGGACCACACAGCATCGGTCCCCTCCCGCACGCTTGCCCCACGGAGCAGTGCACGATTCCCTGCTCCATGCACACCTCAATCTCTGAAAAGCTCACCTATCAATGAGTGAATTAGCAGTTTGGGATGAAAAACACAGCCCGTGTTTGATTTTTTCCATTGTTTTTAATTGTGATGTAATAAACCATGAAAAAAGCTTCCTCCGAAAGGAAAGGCGTGTTTAAGTGTTGCCCTGAACTGACATTCTTTTCCTGATTGTCTCCAAAACGTTACAGTGTGGGTAGGAGTCACATCCCGTGCACTATATTTCAATCTCTGCTTTGTGTGCTACACACTTGCATCTGCAAGATTAGCAGTGACTATAGTCACATCTTCGAACTCCAAATAAACAAAAACGCTAGTTATGTATAGTTCTGGTGCTTTGTTATTAACAAGATCTGGCTTGATTTAATGAGAAACAAAGACTGAGTCGCTCAACCTTGCCTCAAAACGCAATCACAGTCTTTTTAAAACTGAACATCTCTGGAATCTTGCGTGTCGGAACAAAGCGCAATTAGTTAAAGCCCAAAATCTGCCTTTGCTCTCACCATGTCATAGAAACAAAGGTGGGATTAACCTTCCTGAGAGTCAGCAAGAAGCCAGTTATTGGTGAATAACTGTGTCAGTCACCAAAGGCTCTCGAAAAGGGTCTCAGTTGTTTCTTGAGATATTCAGGAGAAAAACCAGCTGGGCTGTGTGAGCCGGTACCATCCCAGCCAGGCTCTTTCAGCTGAGCTCCCGCATCGCGTGTGCTGCCTCCCCAGGGAGCCACAGCCTTGGCAGCACCTCCGGTACCGCATTCAATGGACCTTCCTGAGAAACAGGTAGAATAGCAATAAAAGAAGGATGCAGTCCCTCCCTGCAGACACGACTAAATTATTTCTTGCCTTGGACCAACCTTTTGCACAGCATATGCTCATTTCTTCAGCTTCTCAGGCAGGTTGGTAGGATAAAAGATTCCATGTTTTCACTAAATCTTTTTCTCTTGGTTATGATGGTAGGCTGTCAATCCAGCAAGTTGGGGAGATCTGGGGAGAGTTGATGTCAAAGACAGTGACATCAGAAGAAGCTGCAACACTTGAGAGCGTTGGAAAACAAGCAAAACCAGAGTGCTCACAGAGTGTCTTCCTTTTAACTCTCGAGTTGGTGAGGAAAGACGGCAGGGAGGCCTTTACAGTTAATAGCTACAGTTCTGCAGAAGAAAAGCAAACTCCCTGGGGGAGAGGAGATTGGCCTGGCAAAACAACTCGTTCCTCTGGAGGGATGAAATTGGACGACTGCACAGTTGTGACTTGTGTACACCCAGAAACAGAGCTGGGGACAGACTCAAGACTCCGGTCCTCACCCCCTGCAGTGCAATCACAGATGCTCAGGCTCAAGAGGAACCGCCAGCACGAGCAAAAGCCCAAGTCTCACCTTTTCCACAGCTCCTCAATCAGGTGCTAAAAGACCTGATGATGGTATTTCTGACACACTTCCAACTCAAAGGAGATTCATACAGGTGTGCTAATATGGCTGGGAAAAGGTGGATGTGTACTTCGGGGTTTTAAACACAGCTAAATTCAACTATTGCCAAGAACAGTTGAACCGCAAATTTGAATATACAAGGTTTATCTTGCTTAAATGACCAGGACATAAGTAAAGAAATTGTGCAGACCACAGCCTGGCCCAGATCATGTTTAATTGGCAACAGGTTCTCCTCTTGACCAAGTGAGCCTGAAATAAACACTTAAACTTCTGTGCATAGCTGGAAGAGTAAATATGTGTCATCTGTTTGTCCTGGTTTAAGCGGGGGGAGGGAGGAGAGGAAGGAAAAAAACCTCAGACTGGGCTTTATTATAAAGACACAAGAGAGACAGCCCAGCTCAGCTCAGCTCAGGAGGTGGCTGCAGAGCTGGCAGCGCTAGACAGGATTCCAGAACAAAAAAAAAAAAAACAACAAACCTCCAGGAAATCCCCAGTGTCACTTCTCCCCACAATTGATTTAAAATGAGCTTATCCCTCACACTTGGTACATGAGGAAGAAGAAACTTCCTGGCTACGAGGGGGGGGAAACACAGTTATTAATAGCTCCACAATGAGCAAGTATCAGAAGTTATGTTGCAGCCCTGGAAGATCTTGGCTGGATCTTGAAAATATCTGTTGCCATGGCAGTAATTGCTATACATGGTAAGAGCAAACAGTGGTGTGAGAACAATTTACTTTTTGATTTGGTGCCCAAAACAAGTTCCTTTTGTTTTCTCTCACCAAAAACCCAAGCATTTATTAGCTTGTGTTCAGTCCAAAACTGAGCTTTTCACTTTCAGCGGCGGCAAGGAAGGCAGCAAAAAAGGGGCAAATTCAGAAAGATGTCAGAGCAGGCAGTGCTCTCTCTGTCCTTCTTTTATGGCATAGCCAATAGATTAGGGCAAAGATCTGGACCACATTCAACTTCCCTTTATATTTGATGTCCACTTAGACAGTCCTCATCTGCCTCCAGTACATGGTATTTGCCACTGATAAAAAAAATAAGAGCAAAAAACCACAGAGGCACTTATTCTACTTCCAGCAGTTAGAAGCAAGGACTTTTCTGAGATGGGATAATCTGATACTCACTTAATGTTCAACATGACAGCAGACTATAGTGGTGTTGGGACTTTTTCATTCTGTCCTCTGCTCCCCCCTTCACTGTTCACAACCTCCTCTTTCCTTCCTGCAGCGCTGCCGAACACCGGCCAATACTTTCACAGAAACACCTCATTACCCCCAACCTCATTCCGGAATTTCAGGGCTCAGGATTTCTTACCCTGTTTGCTCAGAGCCCATCACTGCACATGTGGACCGCGGCACGCTCTTCTCCAGCCATCATTTTCATCCCCTTTTCTAGGTCATGTACAAACGCTGTGAGCAGCAGAGATCCCAGTCTGGTTCCCCGAGGGATTTCCCTCCACTGCAAAGTCTGACAGTATACTCCTCATCTTCGTAGCCTATCTTTTAAACATTTATTCACCCATGCATCCCATGATGGACTTTTCTTGGATACCCCATGCTGAAACCTTTCAGAGAGGTCCACTAGACAACTCCACTGGATCACCCCTGCTGTGTGCTCACAAACACCTTCCAAGTACCGATGGAACCATGTGGCTCAATTTTGGTCCACAAAAGCCATGCTGGCTCTTCCGCAACATGTCATATCTATCTACATTCCTACTTAATGTTGGTTTCTGGAAACTTTCAAGAATGTAGGATACACATCTTGGGTGAAACCAACTGTACCTCCATCCTGTCTACAGCCGGGACAACAGGAGAGGTTTGTTAGGATGAGCACATGAGCTTGGTCATACCCTCCACCTTCTTCCTTATTCCCCCAAAATCCACACTTGTATTATGGATGCTAAAGGCACATCCCTGGCTGTTCTTCCTAGTATCTGTTTCAGACCAGCTGCCCGTGTTTACCCAAATGCTTTTTGAACCTGCTGATGCCTTTTGCATCCACAGCCCCCCAGGACAATGAATTCATCACACATTGTGTAAAATAAAAGTACTTCCTTCTACCTGCTTTAAACCAATCTCCTACAGGTTTCATCAAGTGCCCCTGGTTCTAGGGCCACAAGACTTGGTAGATAAAATTCAACTTAATCAGCGCCTTCACGATTTTGTATACCTGGATCACATGCTATGCCAGACTTCTAATCCAAACCAAGGAGTCACAATTTTTTTTTCCTCTCTCCTCATAAGGCAGCTGCTCTGTCCCTCAATCATTTTAATTTTCTTCTTTGCAGCCTCCCCAACACCACTGTCTTTCTCAAGATGCAGAAACCAGAACTGCACGCGGCCCCCAAGATATGCACCAAGGTGTCATAGAGGGTCAAAATTATGCCCTCTGCTTTATTATCTCCCTTGCTGACGGTGACCAGAATTTATTGGCTTTTTTGGCTAACATTGCACACTGAGCTGATGATTTCAGAGAACTGCCAATGATGACTCCGAGCTCCTTCCTGAGCTGTAGCCACCAGTTCCAAGTTCAGCATCATACAGGGCCAGTATAGATAATTTTCCCCTACGGGTCCTGCACATTTTCCTACACTGAAGTTCATCTGCCACTTATTTGTCCACTTGCTCAGTCCTGTGAGGTCCTTCTGGATTTCCTCACCTTCAGTGAGGTATCCAACCACCTGAAGGAACTGAGGATCCTCTGCAAACCTGGGGATTTCACTGCACCCATCCATGCCTGAGGATGAAAACCAGTCCCAGGACCAGTCTCTGGGGCCTCACTGCTGACTCCTCCTACCCATGCTGAGAAATAACTATTAAGCCCTATCCTTTGCATCCTATGCTTTCACCAGCTCTCAATCCATAACAAGACCTTTCCTCCATGCCCATGGTGACTTAGTTTCTTAAAAGCCTTTGTTGGAGAACCTTGTCAAAGGCTGTTTAAAAACCCAGATATATGAAGTCTATCAGTCCTGCTACCCACGTGCTCACCAAGCTCCAGCAGGTCCGTGAGGCAGAGCTTGCCTTTATGTTAGCCCTGTTAACTCTTTTCCAAGAGGCCATGCCGTCAGTGATCTTGCTCTTCATTGCAGAGGTCCAGGCACAGAGGTCAGACCCACGGGTCTGTGGTCCCCAGGACCCTTTCTACAGTCCTTCCCTAGCAGTGCACCGGGCACAGATATTAAGCCACTCACCTTCAGTGAGGTATCCAACCACCTGAAGGAACTGAGGATCCTCTGCAAACCTGGGGATTTCACTGCACCCATCCATGCCTGAGGATGAAAACCAGTCCCAGGACCAGTCTCTGGGGCCTCACTGCTGACTCCTCCTACCCATGCTGAAAAATAACTATTAAGCCCTATCCTTTGCATCCTATGCTTTCACCAGCTCTCAATCCATAACAAGACCTTTCCTCCATGCCCATGGTGACTTAGTTTCTTAAAAGCCTTTGTTGGAGAACCTTGTCAAAGGCTGTTTAAAAACCCAGATATATGAAGTCTATCAGTCCTGCTACCCACGTGCTCACCAAGCTCCAGCAGGTCCGTGAGGCAGAGCTTGCCTTTATGTTAGCCCTGTTAACTCTTTTCCAAGAGGCCATGCCGTCAGTGATCTTGCTCTTCATTGCAGAGGTCCAGGCACAGAGGTCAGACCCACGGGTCTGTGGTCCCCAGGACCCTTTCTACAGTCCTTCCCTAGCAGTGCACCGGGCACAGATATTAAGCCACCTGATGTGTACCTCCCTGATTTCCCCAAGATCCCCCTATTTAAAAAATGCCATCACATTTGCCATCATCAATTTCTGCGATATCAAGGGCACTTAAGCAACAGGATACACACAAAAGTATCTCAGCAATTTCAGATTTAAGATCCTACGGCACTCCTGAGTAAACACTATTTGTTCCTTACAGTTTCTTATCAGTTCCTCTGTTTGCTTTAAAGCTATTTCTACTGACACTCAATACGAGACAACTTCTCAGACAGCTCTTTTGTAGCAAGCTTGTAGTTCACAAAGCTACAAAGCTTCTCCTCAGGAGTCAAGACAGCCAAAAAATGGTTTAGATTTTTCTGTGATGGCTTTATCTTCCATGCCTCTCACACCTTGATCTCTTCGGCTGCCTGTCTCCAAAAGGTTTCTGATGCATTTGAAAATTAATCATATTTGGCAAATTCATTCTTCAAAAGTCTTACTCTGGCCTGCCTTATTTTGATTTTACACGTAATCTGCTGAAATACATACTTTTTTTGGTCTTCTTGTATGGATACAGCTTCCTCTTTTTGACCAACATCCCTTTCACTCAACCAGCCTTCTTTACCCTGCATATTTGCTTTTGTTTTCTGTCTTTCTCTAAAAGAAGAAAAAAAAAGAAGGAAAAAAAAAAAAAGGACTTTGGTCTTTTCTTGGTGGAGGTATCTATTCCTTCTGAGCTGCTGTCATTACCAAATAACTTCCATACCACCTCTGGTCCTATCAGCTACTCTTGAGCAGAGGGACAGGGCCGTGCAAGGCAGACAAATACCAGGGCTCTTACACAACTGCAACAACAGGCAGCCCCTTTTTAGCAGACTCAGGAGTAAACGCCAGCTCTACAGCAGGGCAGACATAAGTCTCATCGATTTTATTAATGCTGCCAGTCATAAAGAGCCCATCATAACCACAGGCTTGGAGTGATCATGACTGTTCCTGGGCACATATGTACTGAGTTTTCACAGGTAACTGCATATTCCCAGTTTCCAGATGCCCAAACTGAGATGTGTTTCCAGCTGGAAACACGTTACATGACTAAAACACCTCCTGGGGCACGCACCAGATGAGAGGCAGAGGGGTCAAGTCTCCTCCTTCCTGGGGGGAATACAGGACCACATCAAAGAGCAGCCAAGATCCCAGGAAAGCCGCGCTCTGTAGCAGCGTCTCCCTTCCAGGGAGCAGCCACAGCCTGGACCTTCCCCCTTGTTTTCAGCACCACTGAGCGCAGAGCTGCAGTCCAGGTCAAGGCCCACACGGCTCCTGCCCAGCTCCTGCCAGGGACAAGAGGCAGCACCCAATTGCCAACAAACTACAAAACAGGTTTAGTCAGCAACAGGTTTTAGTTTAAAAAATAAAAATTCACCAATCAATTTTTCCCTGAAGCACAAAAAAATGAGGGTTTGCATCTCCCAGCTGTTCATTACTCTTCTTTGACGTCTTCTGTCACAGCTTAGCAGGTGTGAAGTTGAAAGAGATGAAGCCTGACACTCTTCTGCATCTTGAGCAGCACGGAAAATTCTGCCATGACAGGGCTGCACCCCAGAAAGGGGCTAGCTGAACCCCAGCAGCACCCAGTTTTCACAGCCAGCCGCACTGACACTGCTCTATGTCCATGGGCCCACATACCGCCTGTCCTAATGAAAGGCTGCACTTCCACGAGGACCAACAGAGCTGTCCAAGCTGCCTAGTACAGACACATCTCACCATTAAAGCTGTTTATGCTCATGGACGTCATTTGCCTTTCCTAGGGATAGCAGCTGCACCATTAGGAGGGTTTACAGCTATAGCCCTGTAGGCAAAGCAGCACAAGTTCCTACTGCAGGTACCAGCCCCAAAATGGTAATTTAATGGGAATACTGTTAATTCATGTAAAGCCCCTCAAATCCTCTCTGCAGTCCACAGAAACTCCGGGTTTAACCCAGATCCAGTTGGGGCATGGAGGGCAAGAAAACAGCACCGCAGGCAGCCCCATGAGAAACTTGTCTGGTCTCTGACCATCCCCGCACATTCACTTGAAGAAATGGCTACTGCTGCAAATAGTAGAGATTTGAGCAAGGTAACAGGAATTAAATGCATACCCTCCCCTGTCAAGGGCCCGCAACGTGCTGTTCCCGGGGGCCAAACTCCGCTTTGGGCAGGCGCTGCACGCGCTGCAATGGCCACGGTAACGGAGCTGCTGCAGCCAGCTGCAGGGGCTATTTTATTTCAGCACCCAAGAGTACAAGTTGTACATGGTATCAGGAGACACTCTCAAATAGGAAACTGTTGCTCTTCCCCAAAGAGCCTCCAGTGCAGGATGCAGCCTAAACTCAACACGCCCCGAGCACAGCTCACCGCCCAAGCCATCCAGACCAGGCAGGAACAAGCACGTCAACCACTGGAAGACACCCGTTTTTACATTTCGAGCTGAACTCTGGGCTGTTTCACTGAGCTACTTCGTGATCACAACCCCTTCCGCCCTTTTCCACCTGCAGTCTTTGCTTCATGCTCCAGAGACAGCGGGGTGAACAGAGAAAGTAGCCCAAGATGAAGTTTCCCTCTAGCCCCACAGCAAGCACACCTTGCACCGAACACGCTGGGTTAACAAAAAACTTACCCGCCCCCAAGCACACACAGCTCTCACAGTTCAGCAGAAGCTTTCCTTATCCAAACAGAGACAAAAGCGAGTTGATTTCATCCTTCCAAGACCAAACAAAGTTTAAGCACACAAGTGCTCAGCTATTAGAGGCAGCACTGGGTGGCCGATGGGGGACTCTGCCATCGCAGCCCAAGAGGCCGCCTTGCTGGGGAAGAGTTATGGGGAGCCAGAGAGGCTGAAATCCCCGACATCTCCCCCTTTGCTGGACTCATCCAGCCCTCCTTGTTTCAACAAGAGCAACCTGAACAAGCTTCACCCACCAAAGGGAGCTCTACCCCACAGCAGCTTTCTGCCAGCCTGCCTCTCTCGCAGTGGGGTTTTGGCATTCGAGGCCAAAGCCTCAACAACGTACCCAAAGTCACTCTTGCAGCACGGCGTCCAAAGCTGGCCCGACAGACCATGGGGGTACACTGAAAGCAGAGCTGATCCAATGACTTGCTGCTGCTGGAAGGAGGGGGTTCCCTCCGCGTCCCCCCCCCATGCTCTTTCCCCACAGTGCATCCCCAGCACTCATCACACAAGGACACTGGAGCTCCTCAAATCCCACATGGAGCTAATTCAGCTTGTTCATTAAAAAGCAGTCGGTTTTCTCTTGCTGTAGTGAACTCAACCATTCTGGTGACAGGACCCAGGGCCAGAAGAAACGAGGGTGGCAGTGCACAGCTTCACCCCCAGATCATCATCACTGTCTTTTTTCTCTTTTATGCTTATTGCCACCCCAAAACAGACTTCTGCTTTGGAAAAGCCTTCAGTCTCCAGAACCTCAAACTCATGTTTTAGACTAATTTCAAATCACAGCTTCAGTGAATTTAGGCTAAGTTGTCAGACCACCACCTACTCACCAGGCATTTCCTCAGCAGCTTCTAAACCCACAGTACAGAAAGGACCACAGCACTTGCTTTTCACCCTCATTTTCAGTGATTTTAAAACTAATTTCATGAAAATTGAAGTAGCTTATTTCAGGGGCAAGCTTTCCAAGGAGTTTCCAAGCCAAAACTGCAACTCTTCTGCCACTTGTGCTCTAATGTTGGACTGCAGGTGAGAGCCCAAGGGCAGCACTGACCCAAGCACAAAGCTGCCCTCCAAGCCCCAACACTACTTTCTTCACGCTCATTTTATGAAATGCGTTGACTAATGCAACTCAGCCGTATCCCAGCCAGACTATCCATTGTATTACGATGGTATAAATTGCTAAGAAAATGTACCTCCATATTACAACATGCTTAGCATTTGTCCTTAGGCATACATTAAGCACTTCTCATGCCGGCCGCACTCCAGGCTCTGCACCTCAGCTCACAGCCCTTTCACCATCTCTCTTTGCTTCACTTGATGTTGATTCATCACCAAGAATTCGTAAAACACTTGGAGCTTCTCCTCTCAACCGTAGCTTAGAGCAATGCGTGGAAGGCCTAATTAAAAGAATCCCAAACCTAATTACTATAACAAGGGAGCAAAGAAGAGCTAGACAGTGTGCCTGATACACAGCTGGATATTTGTAGCTATAAAAGGACTATCAAAAAACTACAATATACATGGGAGGAAACAGTTGCCATACCAGAAGATGACCAAATATGGCATTTACAGTTTTACGACAAGCTGAAGGTGTTGAAACTAACAGCTGGACTTTGTAGTTACTGTTTAAACACATGTAAGTGAGACTTAGAACCTGGATTACAGTGTGTGACCACTCACAGCTCACCCCATGCCTGGAAACAACCCTGCACTTGCTATTTCCCACACAGCACCGAAAGCACAGGGGAAACAAGCCTAGAGTAGATAAGGCTGCGTGGGGGAGCATGACCACGCAAGCAGATTAGCAAGGGGGTGAGGACCAGGCGCTGGAGCAGCTGGGGTGGCCAGGACCAGTTGGCTGGAGCAGGTCGGGGTCTCAACAATAACACCAAGCCAGCCACCCCAGGGGCCCAGCAGCCAGTGCAGAGGCACCGAAAACTGCAGCTGACGTCCACCGCCTGGTCTGGCCGCAGCCTCTGGAGGGACATCTTTCCAGGCAACACTACACAGCACTGCTCACCCATTGCATCCCCTGGGTCTGTATTTAATTACTCAGCTATAAAGTCTCCTAATGATAACTTCTTCTCTGACTTCACTTTGTTACTGAAAATATTTTACGCCAATTCATCCTTCTAAACTGAGCCCTGGCTGCTGCTACACATGAAAACCCATGTGCAAGACATTGCACTGCCTCAGAGCCAAAAAAACCAAGACAGCTGAACTCCATGTGGTTAAAGGGGATTTGCTGAGCTCAGTCCCAACTCATCGGGCAGCACTGTGCAGGGCTTTTCTTGGTACCACTGGTGATGGAGACAGTAAGCCTCTTTGTCATTCTTCTGGGAAAAAAAAATAAACACAAGCAAAACCAAACAGACAAACCAGATCTACAGAACAAAGAAGTTATCCCTGTTACAGTGCACCTGGCCCTGGGCCACCGGTTCATGATGTGCAAGATGACACAAAATCCCACTACACTGAGCCTTTTCTGTCTCTGTAACAGCTTTCCAGCCAGAAAGCAGCAACCTTGTTTGCCCAGGTAGGAAATAGCCCCATCTGCCAAAGCAAAGTGCCTTATGGCAGTGTCCCACATCTGCCAAGTTACACACACAAATGAGCCCAGCGCAGGTTTGGTTCCCCCCCCGCCTGCGCCCCGCTTGGCTTGTTTGTTTTTGGTAGATCATAAACCCTGTGGCTAAGAAAAAGGTCAGTTTAGAGGGGCCCAGGACTGCTCTGCTCTAGCCTGAAACAGGAAGGCACAGCAAGTCCGGGGAGCACGGGGCGCTCGCTGTCATCTTCATGTCATCCCACGTCAGAGCAGTTTCCATCGAGGACGGCAAAGTGCAGTGAGAGCTTGGCTCGGGGAGCTGGGCACAAGCAGAATATGCGAGGGGTAAGGAAATATATCCTCTATATAGAACCAGCCTTCTATTTGCCTCTGGTGGCAGATGCAGATGCCAATGAATAATTTTGTTCAGACCTCTGTATCTCAGAAGTTCTGCAGCATGAAGTTCTCAGTGGAATTTCACACAAGACTAAGTCCAAAAAGACAAAAGAGCCTGAAAAAAATAATCTCAGCATCTCCAGTGCTTTGGTCTTTCAGCTTTTTTTTTTCAGGGGGAAACTTCTGAAGTTGATATTGTCCAACCTGAGTCCCTTCTTTTCACCTAAAGCACGTAACTGCGGGAGGCCACGCACACCCTGACTCCTCGAGCTGCTACACAAGCCGTACCAATGCTCCCCCTGGGGATCATGGAGTCCTTTCCATCTCCCATGCTTCATTGCAAACAAGCGATCTGGATCTTCAGCATCCTCATTATAAGCTTCCCAAACCTCTTTTGTCTCTGTGCATTGCATAATCAAAAAATGGCAGCTGACAACACACAAAGAAAAAAACTTGGGAGAATAGCTGGAGGATGGTTGACACCAGCTACACTGGAATTTGCTGGTCAATATTCAACTGAAATATAAAACACTATTATTCCTTACATCAGTAACCTCAAACACTTGGAACAGTAATTAGGATGAGAGAATATATCCCAAATAATGGTATTTCTTCCATTCTCCCATGAGACAAAGACCAAGTGCAAAAAAATTTTCTCTTGACCTATAGCGTCTCGTTCCAGATGTACGAGCCAGATGGACCTCGTGTCGGCTGTTTTAGTTAATACTTTCCTGCCACTCCGAAAACTGACTGCTTTAAGAAATTGCCCAAAGCAGAAGACTGCTCTTCCCCATGAAAAGTATAAAAACAATGAGACAGCTTGCTTCGGCGGACACTCATGACTGCGCTATTAAAAAGCACAAGAAACTGCTTGATCATTAAAGCTGTCTTTCTTACAAGGGAACTGCCTTTCTATGCACCTTGACAAAGGCAGGAATTAACATCAAATGTGTAAGTAATGACAGCAGAGCTCAACAACCCTCTATGAATCCAGCTAAAACCAAATCCCAGTGTCTGCCCTGGAATTTATTTTTATTACAAATAAGAGGCACTTCACTAACCATTCGAATCTGCCTGGAGGGCTTTTTAAAGAAACACGAGCATATACATGTCACAACAAGGCACAAATAATTGCGCTCCACCTGGGAAGGACTGATGGAGCCTAAATGGAGCATTTTGAATTCTGACATATTTATTTGCTGAAAGCTTGCAAGCATCCCCTGCTAATTGCATCATCCACTGAGAAAGCCATTTGGGTAGTACGACAGGAATGGAAACACTGGGAAAGGAGACCACAGGGAAGGAGGAAACGCTGCTTCTTTCCTTTGAACTTCTGATTAGTTTCCATCAGAAGACTCTGGTGTGTCTGAAGGTGTTTCCCAAGGATGAGGCTTTAGCTGCATAGAGTCAAACACTGTAACTGAAGACACGGCTCCACCTCAGGAGCTAGCTCCAGGCCATGCTGGGCCTGCTGATGGGAGCAGCTTAAAAAGGATACGGCAGTGATGGTGGACAAGATGACTACCTTGATCTCCACAGCTTATCGCCCCTCCTCTGCCTCTGCCAGCAGAGCTACTGGAGCAAAACCACACTCCTGGTTTCACTTAAAGCCAGTCGGTCTTTCGCCCCTAAACCATTTCATCCCAAGAAAACTGCCCTGGCAAGCTCACCAATCGCTCCAGCAGCACATTCAGAGGAGCAGGGATGACACCAGGAGTGCGTGGCAGAGGTCGGGCTGCCGATAACCTCTCCCACCTGCACTTTCTCCACTGCTGTCAGAGAGCAGATACCTTTACTATCCCAGCTCATTTACTGTGAAGTGAGTTACCACAATGCTCATCCAGCAGACGAGAGCGGGACAACCTGCTGGGAGCAGAAGTTTGTCCTGCGGTCACAGCTAGCTACAGAGAGGACGTTTACTCACGGCCTTATTTAAGCCAATTAAGAAGAGGGTAAACCAGAACAGAGCACGTGGACCCAGTTCAGAGGATGTGGGAGGCTCTGCACTGAGTAACAGCAGAAGATTCAGATGCCTTGCCAAAACCAGAAGACCCCTTTGCTGCAAAGCCACGGCTGCGTTCAGACACAAGGAGTCCGTCAGCAGCTCCAGGGCAGGTTGATGAAGTGTGGAAGTTTTCACTCGTTCCTAAATTAAAGCTTCTGAAAAAACTCAGAAACCAGTATTCAGGCAAAGACAAATTAAAGCCTGAATTAATCTGAATTAACTATATGCAACAAATTCATATTCAAGATACGTAGATTCAATAACAAAATTAAGAGTCTTCATCGTAATCAGAACATAAAGCATGTGATCCTTTATATTTTGTATTAATTAAACTAAAATGGCCAGCCAGACCAGCAGGTTTCCCATTGAACAAGTGCACTCAAGTACCATCCCCAGTCCTTCTACCCACACAGCTAACAGGGCTTCAGCAATCCCCAGTACTTCTGGCACAGGCTGGAAGATCACCCTCTGCTCACGTCCTGAGGCTGTTAATTCAAACAGCCAAAAACATGCTGCTAAAACAGCAAGTCCAAACTAAAAAGCTTTCTTCTCCATAGGTAAAATGGCAACCAAGTAGCATCCTCACTAATGCATTTACCTATCAAGAAATATAGATATGACACATCCTTTTGCCACTTCAAAGAAAGAGTTCACGAATATGAATATTTATTAAACTGCACTGCCAGGGGAAGAAAAAAAACAAACCCAAACCCACCCTCACGGGCCAAAAAGCCAGAATCCTATGGCAGTTTATGCTTCATTATCTTTAATTACAGAAGCGATTCCATTAAAGCTGATTCAGATCTTACAGTCCTTCCCACAGTCCCTCAACGATGCTAAGAGTTCTTCCTCCATGGCTCTATGGGCAAAAAACAAACAAACAAACCCAACTGTTCCCTGGTTTACAAAATTTTATCTGGTTGCCAGTAGCCAGTTGCCCCGATCCTGTGAAGCCAATCCCAAAAGAATGGCAGGATTGATCAAAAAAGTGCCTCAAAGCTCAGACACAAATACATTGAAATCTGCAAGATTTTCTTACCCATTAGGCAGTTTACTACAGGAGTCTCAGTCTCTCCTCCTTTCATCTTTGCACCACGTCACATTACATTTTTCTTGAGATCAAGTAAATCAGCTGAATGACAGGCATTTGCCTTTTGTGCCCCTAAAGCAGGGCAGCATTCAGTGAATCAGATTCTGCATGTCTTGTTGGCACATTAAACATGCGAGTCTCTCATGAGGTTATCAGCTGCGGATCCAGTAACGGTCAGGCTGAAAGCAGCCTTTTGCATCACAAGGACGACCATAAAATTCTCTTGGTTACAAAACGCACCAGGCCAGTATACTTAGATCTCCCTGTAGCTTATGTACTCCCAGCTAAGGCCAAGACATCTGTTTCAGCTAAGCAGACCTGTTGTGAATACAGAAGGCATGTGAACTATCCGACCAAAAACATGGCTTCAAAATCTGCATTCCTACAATCTGCTGTGATCTCAGCATCACTCCAAATAGCCTCCATCCAACTGATAGGAAAGAGCTGTCTCGTCAACCCGGCAAACACCAAACTCAAAAGGCACCAAAGAGATAGTCAGTGGGGATACACTAGAAAAATTATGCTGAAATCCAGTGCAAGAAGCTCTGTGCTCCTCTGCACTGGCTAGTGGAACAATAGCCCCAAATCTACGTGGCTTTGTCTGGTTTTCCAGTTTATCCCCTGAAGCAAGCAACCTGCAACCTCGATCCCTGAGCACCGAGTGCCCTTGGCTGTCACAAGGAGAGAGGCAGAAGCAGCTGCTCTGAGTTGCTGCTGCTGGCAAACCGAGAGCATGCTGCTGCGCTAATCATTTTGGTCTGGATTAATTCTGGTATTCTACATCCACTCTCAAGAGGATTTGCTATCCCTTCCCAAGACACTGCTTCTTATGGACTAACTCAAACTGCTTTCTGCTGGAGAAGATGCAGAAGAGACAGAAGAAAAAGAAAAAAAACTTCAAGTGCAAGAGAAATAAAAAATTATTCCAAACACCTTGCACCATCACTGAGGTACCAGGCAAAACGCCAGCACAGCCCTCCCTCCTCTCCCCCAGACAAAGAGAATGTGAGAAGCCAGCTGAAACCTGGTGCCCCTGGGGAGAGCTGCACTCACAGGAATGTTAAATCGTTCCGAGTTTTTCATCTAGGACAAAAAAAAATGCTGGCAAAACAGCACAATAGCAACTGGCATCAGCCGCAGGGAGCACAGTGCTTCTGCCAGGCTCTGTACCCTCCTCCCAGCAGAGCCAAACTTAATTCAACCACTTCTGGCCAATGGGCCGAGGTGCAGAGCGACCAGGAGGAATTCTCCCTGAACGGGGTTATTCAGAGGAGACATAAAATCCGCCTGTGTTTGTTGGAAGTAGGATGCAACCTGGGAAACTGGCCTGGCTACCTGGCCCTCCATTCTCACTGCCAACAGGTGATCCTGGCTCCCTACCCACTTCCAGGCGAGGAGTGAACCCTCTCCTGGTCACCCCTCTCCAGCAAACTGAGTGCAATAGCTATTCCTGCGCTTGACCAGGAAAACATTGTCATTTTGTAATTGTTTGGTTTTTTAAGCGACAGAGAGCAACCTACGCATGCAACCCACCCGAGAGCCTGCGAGCCTGGTCTCAAACGGGTACAAAATCAGAGGGTCCTTCTGATTAAGCACTCGTATTCAGAAGTGCAGGGACACCCGGCAGAGCCCGGCCGCAGTCTCCGGGGAGGGCGATGCTGTTAGCTGCCGCTCTGCC
>NW_009186230.1:0-11294 GCF_000690835.1 Fulmarus glacialis
CCGTCTCACGTCCCCCGAGCTGAGCAGAGGTCCCGCGCGTCCTTCCCTGGCACGTTTAACTCCATCCTTCCCTCCACCTCTTCCATGTCTCTGTTCATCACACAACCCCACAGGTACTAGTTGTTTTGGGTTTTTTTATTTTGGTAAAAGCCTTCAGAGAAGCCCTCTGAAGTTCGATAACTTAAGGTATCGCGCTCTCAGGGACGTTAATTTGATCCCTGATGCTGAAATAGTACCAGGAGCAGGTGACCGCACTGCTTTCTCCTCTGGAGCCTGCCATGGCATTATCAGGAAAACCCAATAGGTGGCCAAGACGAGTGTATGGATAGAAAAGTTTGTTTACGCTTAGCCTTGGTGTGATGGAGTGGATGCTCATTGAAAGAAGCATTTCAAGGACCTGGAGGGCTCCTGTTATTGAATCCTCAGTGCTGTGACTCAGTGTGTGGCAAGGGCTGTAAATCCTCTGACAGTTGTTTTCATTCCTAGATGCTCTTAACACACAGCAACAGTGGCAAGAAATGTCTCCATCTCTTTCTCTGCAGCTGGAGCTGGCTTCTGTTAGCCGAGCCCTGCAGTCCCTAGGATTTTACTAGCAATTTACTAGGAAGAGCGAAGGCCACAAAAGCAGCTTCAGTGTAGAAAAATATGAAACAGATGATCTGCTGTGTAAGGGAGACATTAGAGGAGTATTTTTTTTAGGCACATCAGTTGAGAGGTGCTGTTGCACTACTAGCCAGGGTTTTCTCTTTAATTGCAGAGCAGCTTCAAGGTCTCCATCTTCAAAGCAGATTAGCAGGTGAACCAGGTTAATTGCTCAGTCATCATTAGATCTGTCTCTCCTTCTCCCTCCTTCCTAAGGATGCTATCTATGATCAACAAGTACAGTCAGGTTTCTCGAGCCCATCGTCAATTCCTGGGAAAGGAGGGCAAGGTATGCACAGTGCAGTAATCTGAAAGGTGGACTCTCCCCTGTAGTCATACTCTCCGACCAGAGAGGAAGCTGCTAAACTGGTTGACAGCATCATAATCGACACCGAATCTCTCAGAAAGACAAACCTCCATGGTTCTGTTCAATACGCTTCCTAATAACTCTGGCACTATGTATGCAGAGACTAAACAGATGGAAACAGGCAAAAGTCACAAGCAGAGCAAATCATCGGTGAAACTGAGGACTAGATGTGAAATATTTTGGTTTCTTTGCCTTGCACTGAGTGAGACCTCTTGACAAAGATGATTATTAGGTGGTGAAGAGACGTTTGTCATTTCTGCAAGTATAAAAGCCGTGGTCATTGTTGGGATTGAAATACCGACAAGCTACCAATTCCCTCGCTCAGTATGAGGTAACTATTCCCATGAAGTTTGCCACACAACTGCCACTTAAATAAGGCAGAAACACAAGTCAGCTGCTTTAAACAGTGAAATAAATGCATAAACTACATGTCTTGACTTGACATTAAACATGTGAGAGGTCAGCATCAAAAAAGTACTTTCAATTAACTACATGAAATTTAAGTACATTTCAACTTTACAAAGATAAAGTTTTTTTAAAAGGTAGAACAATGCTTATCTTGTTCAGTCCCAGTGGTACTCCCATGTGGGTTTTATACTTAAATTCCTGTATTTCTCAAAAACATGGCGTGGCTTTCAAAGCATTGGTACCACTGACCTCTGTATTGCACTTACAGGTGGCGATACCCAACAGTCACTCCAATGCCATCGTTGTTTGCCTAACAGCTGTTGTAGAAACGAACCATTAAAAATACCCAAAACTAAACCAAGTAAGTAGCAAAATCAACTATGGGATGGGCAATTACAGAAATCATAATATCATTGTTGGAGAACACTTGTCTGTCACAGTTGGTTTTCTGTCGCTTCAGAATAGCACAGAGCAACTCGAACACGTGTCACTGAAGTGCTGTTACCTCCCTGCATCATCTCCTGTTGTTCCTGGCTTTTTTGTCTTTTCCCTTTTGAAGCACCAAAGTTACTATGGAAACAAGCAATGGCATTTATGTAGATATCCGTGAGCCCCACCCATACGTGCCATGTGAAGTGAGTCTCCATTAATAGTGTGACCTACATCTGGTGGAGCACACCCGTGTGGAAGGAAGCCCTGCAGCAGGGCACGGGCGTGGGTGCTGGCAGAATGAGACTTTGCTGTGCACCAGCCCGGAGAGGGGGTCTAGGAGCGGGGCCAAATGCCTGAGGGGAAGGAGACTTGTCATTGCTTCTGCCGTTGCCGAGAGGCAGGGAGTCAGCGGCTTTCCCACAGCCTGGGGAGCTGATAAGACATCGGACTCAGGGGATGAATATTTTGGACGCAGCACAGTGACATTCCTTCCCCACGCCATGGGGAAGATCAGGAGCGTGAGCCCCAGCACCACGCGTGATTCCTTTAAGGCCAGAGTGGCATGGGAAGAATTTTGTGTGTTGTGGCTTGAGGTTGCAGGGTCTATTTAGATTAAATTTGCCTTAATTTTTAGGACTTCGCTGACTTTTTTTGTCAGGAGGATAGACTTCAGTAATAAAATAACTATAAGACAAATCTGCAGACACTTGTGTAATGTTGGAAATTTAAAACTTCAGTGGATGAAAGTAGGAGACAAAAGCTCTCTGACTATTAAAGCATTAGACAGACCTTGCAGCATTTTTTTTTTTTGTTCAGGTAGACTTGGTTAACAAATTGCATCAGCATTTTGAAAGTTCAGTGATGAGAACTTGAACAGCATAAACCCAGAACTGCTTGAGTTTAGAAGCGATGAAGTTAGGGGGACAATTCCATCTACTTAGCCCAAAACTTTCAAAAAATGATTAATTGGGTTTGTTTGCCCTAATTTTTGATTGGCCATTCTGAGACCTTAGAAAGTATGAAGAACTCGCTATTCAGAAAACACAGCTCACCCTCTGCAACTTCATAATTATAAAAAATATCTCCAGCTGAACACCTCTGGGTATTCAGCCATTCCGGTAAATAGTGCTATAGTAACACAACTGAGCACTAGTATTACTTTATAGCACTAATTTTTAAAAATGAATTCTGAAACACTTCTGGCCTGTATTAGCTGATACGTGTTTTTATAACCTGTAAAGGCACTGATATGTAAATAACCTATATAGGAAATTGTGTTCTTTTCTCATGTGTCCTTTTCTCTGTGTAATTTCTTTCCTTCTCCATTACTCAGAGGACAAATAGGGATGAAAAGAATAAATCAGAATTATCATCCTTGCAAAATAATAGGCTGAAAAAGCATTGTCTCTCAGTAATTTCCATATAGAGACAGAACTTGTAGTGTAAGAAATTGGATGGGAACCATAATAACTTTCAATTACATGAGCCTTGGTATTTTTAGCTAGAATGAAAGGACAAGTGATGAACTTGAGAGATGTAGAGCCCAAAGCACGACGGTTTGTGCTGCAACTCGCACCTGTTAGAACTAAGGGAGAACAATATTCTGCTAATAAGAACAACAGAAGTTTCTACAGCTAGAACAGATTTAATGTGATCCTCAGAGGTATAATGGCAGTTTTAAACTCCCTCCAAAGGCAGTCGCATCTGCAGCTAGGCCAGTGACTACGTGGGACAGCAGGTGATACAAAGCTGGGAAGTTGTTCTGTGTGAGAACTGCTAGTGCTAGTACATGATGGAGAGCGGATGGCTTAGGACACTAATCAGCCGATTTTGGAGCCCCAAGCCAGCCACTTACAAAATTCTGACATGATGGAGCCCCAAAACACTGTGGGCACTACCATTTATGCTACACCAGCATTTGGAGATCAGAACTACTTCAAGATGGGCACAGTCCTAAAAAAAGGGACAGTTGTTGCTCCACCAAACAACTCCAGTCCTGATACTGTTTGTCCAGATGAAGGAATGACACTTTTTACTTGAGTTTAGATCTGAGTATTTTAAGTACCAATAAGGCTAAGGAATAAATATCAGCAGTCTACACTTCCCTTTCCTTTAGTCACCAGTTGTCTAAATTCAGGTGAAGAGAGAATAACCTGGAAGTTTCTGCAGATTTAGTGGAGGTTTCTAAGCTTGCTGTCAGATCTGAGATGCCTTCCGGATCAAGAATAATTTTTCTTGTGTCATCACCCCCCCATCTCATACAGACACTCTTGAAAATCCACAGTTTATTATATGCACTGCCCCAAAAAAGGTTCTGGCAGTTTATTTTGAAAATATTAGGTATGCATTCTATGCTAGCTTTCCACAGGAAGAAATGAAAACATCTCATGTAAGCCTGTAACTTCAGAAAAGTGACTATTTAGCAGAAAGTGTTATTGGCAACTGATGCAGACACAATACTAGATATGACAGATCATTGTCCACACCTGAATGATTGTTTCTCATGGCTCCTAGTCCCACAAAAATACCACTGTTCAGACTGCCAAAATGAACTAAAAAGGATGCATTTACAATGATTTTTGAAATCTTCATTGACTATGATTCCACTGTTATGTTTACTTGTACTATAGCTGTGCCAGAGACAAGTATGAAAACATGAAGTGTCAGAACACAGGTACTGTCTGTACTTTCTTGTCTACAGAGAGACATCCAGACTCACAGCTAATTTCACAGTTTATCTTGAAAACACTTCAGACTTCTTTTATTCTTGTCCCTCTAGCCTTGTATCTTATCTTTGCCAGTGCCTGGCACAGGATGCTTAAGGAAGAGTATGAGATTCTTTCCATAGTTTGTTCTTGGAGAATTTGTTAATCATCATCCCCCAGATGCACTGCAAGAGATAATGCGAAAATGGCCGTATTGAGCCAGACCAGAAGGTGCAGCTCTTGACACGCACCAGTAATGATCACACAGGCACAAGTACACTGGTAGGCAAGCATCCAGCAGTATCAGATCTGTTACCTTTATATACAAATAATCCATGACTGTTTTTCATCTTAAGTTTTAGTATCAAGTGTATCTGCTAGCAAGGAACTCTACAGTTGGAACTCTTCAGTTTGGTGATGTAGTCCACAAAGCATTTTCTTCCTTTTCATGTGTCCTGTTCCTTGTATAGAAGGGGCAGTGAGCAACTTCCAAATTCATCATTGTTGTGGTGTTCACGAACAGCATAGCGTGTGTATCAGGCACTGCTAGGCTGTTGCCAGGAAGTAAGGATACTGGTATTTTGCATTTTTATGAGAATAAATCAATTAGTCAAAGTAAGTTTTCAAAGCCTACATACCTTGAAACTGCAAATAAACTTCCTGATATGTGCATGAGAGAGAAGAGAATTAAAAAAAGAAGCATCCATAAGTTACGTATTAGGAAGATGCAGGATCTAGAACTCTCCAGGAGCTTAAGTGACAAGATTATTCCCCCACCCAAAACATCTGCTTGAACGTTATTTTTAGCAGTGAACATGATCTCTCTGTCATGACTGTAACAGTTTCCAAGTTGGATGGGGGAACTTTACACATTTCTGTGAAAAGGATTTGATGGTCTACATGAAGCCACAGAGGTAGAAGAGAGATTACTGCAGAATTTTAGGTAGATATCTACCTATTCTTTGGCTCAAGCTCTTGCCTGCTGAGGTAAAACAATTACAATATAGATTATTCCCTTTACAAAGTAGGTCACCACAGCATTTTTTTTTTTCCAAAAAGGTTAAAACAAGCTTTATTTTAACATACAAATCAGATTTCTGTACAAAGCAAAATACATCCCTACAGTGGTAGGTATATTGGGTGTCCACACAGCATATGTAGCCACTTGCGCTACAGTAATCCTGAGATAGGGAAAAAAGCCCTAACAATCTTAAAAAAAAAAAAAGGCCAAAATGTCTCCTTTTAATCACTCTTGCTATAATCACCTCCATTTGGGAATTAAGAAAAACATTATACAGTTCTGAGTCAAGAAAACAAATTATCTACAAGGCAAATACCCAAGATACTTGTCTAATTCCCTGCTGTCATCTGGGTATACTAGCAAGAGCACTTGGGGAACAAATCAAGAGATGCAAATATGCAAGGTTACTTCATTAACACTGCAAAGCATGTAGAAGAACTGTAAGATATTTTTGCTACCTTCAACTACTACTTTCTTCACAAACTGTGTGGTCAATGTGTCAAGCTTACACATCCCATGAACTTACAAAAAAGTTCTCTACATTATGTGTTAAGTTACTAAAAAAAAAAATCTAACTTACTTTGCTTCCTCTTACCATGAAGTTATATGTGATATAGAAATATTTTTAAAAGCTTATAAAAGCAGTTGAACTGCAGGCATTTAAAGTCCTGTCCCTAATGTTAAAGGCTACTCAAACACCCTCATTTTGCTACAAGATTGTATTTGTCATTACCTGACATGGAAAAAAAAGCAACAGTCTTTTTTTTTTTAAAAAAGTTAAAGACAGGGAAAAGGTATAGATTGGGGTTTTTTTAGTTTTACAACATATAAAAATAAGTTACACTATATATTATGGCTTTCTCATTTAGCAGAAGAGTGCCATCATGGATTTAAACACTAGATGTTGTAACTAATTAACTCTCTATCTTCTCAGACTTTCCTTGTTTAAGTATTAATGATTGTGTGAAAAGAAACGACAAAACATTAGTGGGAAAATTAAGAAGCCTCCAGAACAATTTAAATCGCAAGAAGCACTTGTAGAAGCAGCCTTTCAGAGAAATTTTTAATTTCATTTAAAATTTTAATTTAATTTTTAAATTAATTTAAATTGAAGTTTAATTAAAATTTAATTTAATCTCTTGGCACAAATAAAGGTCAAGCCAAACCTCCCATGAACTTCCGCAGAGTCAGGGCTTCATACCGAGCTTCACTTCAGAAATGTTTACACGCAAGTATGATACCATTATGCTACTGAAGTAATGATTTCTCTTTAATGTGTGTTATGTTAATCATACAACTAAGATATTAGCTAGATTTTGTATGCAGCTATCTCGAAAAGGCTACAATAACGCTAAACCAACAAGATTCAAAACTACAACACAACGGCTCAATGTTACGTGTTGTCCACTACAAATAAAAAGGAGCGGGGGGCACAAAAGATGCTTGAGTCGAAGACTGAAAGACCACATTTACCCCATGCTATATTATCAATGGCTGAGTATACTTACATTTTGAAGTCTAAAGTTGCATTCAAATTGGACAAGCTATGACAATACTCAAATACATGTAAATAAAAAGAATTCTAGTTTCATAGCTAAAGTTGTAACAAAAATCCCATTGAAGTAGCATTTGCAACATCAAAGTTCACAGCAGACATGCACAAATTTCAGACTAACGAATATAGTAAGAAAGATCATGGCACTGAATTTGGGAATATTTTAAAGCTTTAGTTTTAGTCAGGATAGAAGGGTTGCCAGTTGAATAAAGTTAACTGAATACTGTACTTTCCAGCTCCTTATAAACAAGGCTCCACCATCATGCAGAAGATGAACTTTCTCTCCCCTTCTTCTCCAAGTATCTGAAAGGCAAGCTACAGTGATTGTTTCTGACAGCAGTAAAATAAAGAAGCAGATAGAAAAGTAGGTATATCAAAAAGTTTTTACAGAAAAGGCATCCATCCTAGTTTGATTTTGTTTATAAAAAGGCACTTCACATATTGCTGAAACTCTGATAATGTACTTATCCTTTTAGTTTTTCTGTTAGAAGGATATATTTCAAGGTGGTTAGCATGAGTATTGCAAACGTTCTTTATACAGTGTTTATCTGTTACAAATTTTATAATTACATGTAGTATCTTACACCATTTATTTAGAAGAAATATTCATGTTCAAAATAATAGCAGGTCTTCATACAATACTTCAGTGATGATGGATGATCTGTCATAAGCAACACATCACCTGTAGTGAGTTCATGCTAATAAAATTAGCAGCCTAAATCTTTTAGAAGTGAGTCCTCAGTCTTTTATTTTCCTCTCGTAGTCTCTCAATTTCAGCTACTAAGCTTTCATTTACAGAATATCTTTCAAGTAAAGCGTGCATTTCATTCTAGAGAAAAGAAAAAAGCCCCAATCAGCAGCTATAAAGTTAATTATTCCAGTTTTAGACTATCCATTTTCATATCCCTTTTGAAAATTAAATAATCTAGATAATAGTGTTTTTAAAAACTTTTGTTAAGAAAAGTAAGAAGTTTTTTTTATGCTGACATATAGTATTTTGATCATTAATACATTAGTGAATATTTTATCAAAGGATATTTTGCAATTCTTCGGGATGAGAATCTATTAATGCAGGTTCCATTAAAATGTTCAGTACTGAGACAAGGTCTTTTTAATGCAGATCAAAAGAACAAAGATTCATAAAAAGGTGAAGTTAAAGATAACGGAACACAATTCAGTATGCATGTGGTACCTATAAGTGAAGCTTTCTGTTTGAATTCCATCTATCTCTTCCTTATCCCAGCTCTTGGTACTTTCTAAAGGACAGTTGAATTTTTTTTCCCTTTTGTCTTTTTATAACTCCTGAAATATGGAATTCATGATACCTACCCAATGCGTATCTTCCCTTTATTTATCAAGCATAAACCAGTTTAATAGATCCCAATTCATAGTTTCCCCCTCCTTCACATCCAGTCCTCCCTTTCTTGCTCTTAATAAGCAAAATTGATTTTCAATTTTGAGAGAAGAAGTTGGCAAAAATATCCGAAAATTTTCAGTAATTTTGGTATTACTGAAAATGAAAACTGAATATGTTTCTCACCATGCTCTTTGTACATACCAACTGCATATGGAACTGCTTGATCATCTCCACTTGCAAATTCACAATATCTCGATGACATGCTTCTCTGGGGGAAGAATTTCAAAAGGACAATGCTTAGTTTTATTTAGGAAGCAGTAATTCTCTCCAATCCTCAGCACCCAGAACTCCACACTTCTTCACCTTCATGACACCATGAAACATGAGTCTAAAAACCTTTAAGCCATGTAATGTACTCCTCTACTGCTTATTTTCTGGAATACTTTTGTTATAACATTGACTTTCTTAAGTGCTATTTTTTTGGTGTACCAAAAAACTTAGGATCTTTTCTGTTTAGAAATATAAAAATATACATGGCGATATCAAGATTTTTTTTCGCTTGTAAGCTATAAACTTCTCTCATTTTTACCATTCAAAGCTGATTTTCAATCCCTTGATCACAAGTATTGCAGAGAAAGATATTTATTTGTAATTGAAGACACAGCTTTTCAGTACATCACTTTCAGCACTCTTTTGTAAAAGGGCCCAAAACATCAACTGTGATAAATGATACGTTATCCTCAAGCCCACAGAATGCTCCAGGTTAATCTACATAAGAAATAGTGGCAGTGTTGTCCATGAATTGACATGAATTTGTCAATTCATGGACAGCTATTCCACAATACAAGAACCAAGCTTGGAAACACCCTCTGAACACTACACTAATACAACAGTTCCAAACGCTGAGGAAGAACAAGCAGAACAGCTCACAAAAAAGCAGGCAAGCTCATATGCTCTTCCTGAACAGCACATCACAGTGCAATCGTCTGAGACCGAGTACTGTGCTATGGGTACCAACGGCTTGAGAAAGTAAGGCATTTCTTAAGTAGACGCACACAGATCTTATTTCATTCTCCTTTCCTAAAACGTATAGCAAACCCAAAGGGAATATATTCTTCACTTTCTATTTCCACAGGTTATTGTACTTCAGAACTCCTACTGGAGGCAAACAATCTTCTTTGAGTGTTTCGAGCTTAGATGCCAGCTGGCAGCTTAGAAACCCAAAGATGTAGGTTATCTCCCAAAGACAGGAAGTTCAGAAACAAGCAGCTTTTTGGAACCAAATGAGTTCTATATTCCTCCTGGTCCTTTTCTAAGGTCCTTGGTTTTTCCCCATTACTTGGAGAGGAATGGATTTCAGGCAAGAGTGATAAAATCCTTTCCTCAGATTCCAGAGGGTGAAAGGTATTTACATCAATGACAAGCTTGCAATGGCTCCCTTCCCTCTTACTGACCTCAGTACAAACAATCTTTTACATTCAGCTTGAATGTATCCACAATTTACAACCGGGAAAAGGGCCAGCAGAGCCTTCCAGCCACTCCAGGAAGTGTAGGTCAGAAGAGAAACACAATCTCTGAGGCTCCAGATCTCTCATACTGGGAGTACAAGACTGACAAGCATACTTTCCAACACTGGGATCCCTGAACACAGACTTCAAAGAAAAAAACATCTGCAATCCATAGACTGCATTTTAAGTCATGTGAAAGTTACAGTTTTTAATCAGATGTGTGATTATTGCAAAAAAAATCCCAGGGGAGTTTTACTGTACTATATTCTTATCTAAAGACATTTAATAACATTCAATGTATTTTTCTATTGGCAGACACAGAACAGCCATAGCACACAGACCTACTAAGCTAGTTTTGCATTGCTTTTTGTCATGAAGACAGCAATACTTTCCCTGCCCGGCAATCCTTTTCCCTTCCACCATCTCAGTCAACCTACTTCATCTTAAACATATGTTGGGAAATGATCCCCCAAACACAACTCTCTCAACTGCTCCATCTCCTTCAAACTCCACTGTAAATCCATGCTAATTTGACTTCTTTCATGACAAATGGAACGTTAGTTAGGTATCCACAAACACAAAGTAATCTGACACCAACCATCACTTACAGCACAGACATTATTTTAATGTCAAGCTTTACCAGTAGAAATACACACAGTATTTTACCTTATACATGCCCAGCTAACAACAATCAAAGCCAATGCAAGTCAACTGTCTAGATCAAACTCTCCACAATGTCAACTTTAAGAGAAATTTCTCCTGCTGGGACAAGAGATGAGCAGGGAGGGAAAGAAATCAGCACAAGTCTTCATGAAAGCAGTAAGGACCTCATTACGCAGATAAATTTACCATCCAAGAAGTATTCAAACACTTATTCTGAAAACGTGTTAGCAAAGCCATGCATTAACAACCCTCAGAGACATCAGTCTTAGTCATCAGAGCTATTAAAAATAAAGTTTCATACCTAGATTTCCAAGATTAGGGCTATTAATGGTGTCATTTTCTAATGCAAGTAGAAAATGTATTAAAGCAGATGCTAAAACATCTTACTAAGAAAACATGTCATTGAAAACAAAAGTATTCTGCATGAATACCAGTACCTGAAGTCATCCATTGTTTCTTGGATCATATTCTGAATGAAGTTTATTTGGATTGATGTCAGAGGTGCATTTGGTCTGCTACTCCCAATGGTTTCTACTATTTTTTCTGACAATGAACTGGCAACTCCAGCAGTGACAGGTGATGTTGTCTTTGGACCTTTACAATTAAAAATAAAATTAATTAAATAAATAAATAATA
>NW_009186231.1:0-5717 GCF_000690835.1 Fulmarus glacialis
GCCGGCCGCGCGTCGAAGGCCGTAGCTGAGGCCTCCTCGCTACCGTCTTATGAAGAACGGAGCCTTCAGATCTGGCGCGCTGCGGACGTGTAACTGCAGCCGGACGCGGAGGGCTGTCCGCTGAAACAGGCACCCGCTTACACTGCCTCAGGCACCCGCTTAAACTGCCCCCGAAGAACCCGTTTTCGTTTTGCTCCCGACCTCCGATCCGATACTCGGGGGAAACGGCCCCGCGCCACTGCCCCGCCCAGGCCGTGTAACCGCTAAAGCCACCAGTGTCCCCATAACCTCCGGGAACACTCCAGCGCCCCTTTCCTGCCGTACAATCACTCCCGGCGAGACATCCGAATCTTTCTAAGTAGAAAAATAAAACGACTCAGTTCTACCGTCAAGTTTGCAAATGGCTAATTAGAAAAATACTTTAATGGTGTGGACATCAAGTATATTCAATTGCTAGTTAGCCATCAACAGAAAATCCTTCTCAATCACAAATTAAGATACAGCGTGTTGTGTCAACCTTCTCACCCTTCATATGGGTTTTTATTAAAGCTATTAGTATCCAATCACTTATAATATTAAGGAAACGCCTTTATTGTGAACACAATGCTTTATTCTTCAACAGCGGCCAATGAACCATTGCCCATACTTATTCTGGGCCTCCACGCTGTAAAAGAAAAGCGGACAGTTAAATATATTCCACTAAAAGAACAGGAAATGGAAATCAAATCTTCTTTTGCCCTGTTATAACAGAGTTCTAGTTTTAATTTCTGATTTATACATTGAATTTTAATCCATATAAGAACATGCACAGCGTGTCAAATATCAGCATCTACCAGTAACAGCTCTATTTTTTTCAGGGGAGAATACAGAAAGATCAACACCTGCACCCTACAATTACAGCTGCTTCCACTCCTCCCACTCTGAAGAAACCTGGCTCTTACTCACTTTAGAAAGGTCTGGCAAACACAGCAGTAGCTTTGGAGTTATTTTCACTGCCCAAATTCCAAAGTGCAAAGTAAAAACAAGGCCAAGGTAAGCCATTACAATATTTATGAGAAATCGGAAAGGTATTCAATTCATTATTTTGCCAACAAAATTATTTTACAACTTACCTCGCCGTTAGAAAATTTATGCTAGAAGTTAAGTGTATTATTATGGAAAATAACTAATTTGATTTCTAATTATAATACCTTACCCACATACATGCAGGAAAACTGATTTCCTCTACTAACGTGACTACACTGTAGGTGTCCTTATCATTTAACAAAGCTATGCAAGCGTCTTTTCATTTCAAACTCACACCCTTCTCACAAGTTCTTCAAATTTTGTGCGTTCTCCCTTTTTAAGCATCAGTGTTTACAGCTGAGAATTGTTACAGAACAAAAGCAGGTTTTTCTTGCCTTTCATGTAAAATGCTATATTCGCAAATATTGCAGAAATAAAATGTTTCCACTCTAGAAATACAAGAGTTAACTTACTAATAAACAACTTACAAAAACTAGTTTGAGAAAAATATTTTGGACTTCAATCACCTGGTAATAGCCTTTGCTGGTCTATGAGCAGATTCCTGTGCTCCTGCCCCGCACATTCAAATTACACATTAAACAGCTGTTACAAAACCGGTAGCGATGGTGATTAACGTAGGCTATGACTGTCGTTAGCTATCTGCATGTCTGTTTTAAGTCCGTATCTCTCTACTCAGCGATACCACAAGCTACTAATTAGCAAGAGTTGGGTACCTTGTGTATTAAGAATCTGTAGTTTGGGTATAGTGCATCAAAGCTATGAAAGCTGGGAGCGCACCCCTACCACGAATTACAATGCAATACCATACTTGAAACTTTGAAGGTGTAGAAATAAGGTAAATGCTAGGTAGATACAAACAATACACACCAATAAATGAAACTTACTTGAATATATTCAATCTCTTCATCTGACATAAGTTTCCTTCTGTATTTCTGAGGTAAGGTTCTTGCTAATTCAGAAGTGTCTGGAGTACCTTGTACTCTACTAACAGGTGAATTACTTTGAAATGCCGGTGATCTGCCTCCTACAGACTCCTGTGCTTTCGAAGCATGGAGAGATGGCACACTTGCTTGTAGAGATTCCTGTACTGAAACCCAGATTGCAAAACCATTTGCAGAAATATAACAAGACTGTAAAATTAATTAATGAGCAGCCAATAAAAGTTACCAGTTATTGACAATTTTCTTCATTATAACAAATACTTAACAGAATTAAGACACTCTTCTTCTCATAACCTGTTTTTATTGTTGTTAAATATATCAATAGCATAGTGAAAAAATTCTGACAGTGGAATAAGCATGTTTGAGTGGCAGAAATACTGATGTGGAAACAGAAGATAAATCAGCATGTATCCTAACAAAGGCTTTTTCACTGTGAAGCTGTACTTACAGAAAATTCACAACGTATCATAAATGTGTGTGTGTGAAGGCAATTATGTAGAAAGATAACTAAGATAAATAACTAAGATCCACTGACATGATGCTTTTTGTTTACTGTAACTGTAAAGACAGACAAGTGAAAAAGAGGTAGAGACTTACAGAAGGATGAAGTTCACAACTATGACTTACCACAACATGCAAAGCAATGTTGTACCCATTTTTAATATTACAAAATGGCATCATATCAGATTTAGTTACTGATCTACAGAATGACCACCAAATATCAGGCATCAGCAATCAATGTTCATGAAATGAAGAGACCAAGGAGTGCATGAAGTACTTCACAGATGAGGGCCAGGAGCTAGGCTTAAGGAAGTCACATTAGAGAAGGTGCCTTGAGTTTGAGGATAGAAGAACAGATGACAAAAGTGTTGTCAAAGTCAGCATTCTGAACCTTAAGTCTGTCCCACCGTGGCTGATTTTACGATGGAAGTATGCAATTACCCCACCAGGCAGGATGGGGTCTCACAGCAACATGTTTACTTAAGCACTCAGACCTCTATAGAAGGTTAAAACACCTGATAAAGCAGAATGCTTCCACAAGAAGTCCCTCTCAGTGCTCCTGAAAAATGAGCAAGACAAATGCAACATCTAAACAGCTGGGACAGAGGGACTATATAATTATAAAGTAAGCAGCATCAAGACTGGATAAATCAAAGAATGCGAGGAGTTCAAATACCACAGCATTGCCTGCCCCTCTCCCTCCTGCCTCTGACAAGATCAATGAAGACAAAGGCAAGAAGCCAGTTTTAGCCAGTGAGTCTGAGTCAATGGCAGGATTAGGACATCAAACACCCGCAGCAATGCAATCAAACCACCACTGGTAAAAAAAAAAGCCACCATTGAGAGGCATATTCAGAAGTTCTCAGTCAAAAGACTGTGTCTGAAAGCCCCAAGTTGATCAGGTGGTTCAGGAACAACGGAAGGTCCCAAACAGAGCGAGGCGGAAGAGAGCCCATCAGAAGGAGCATATTCTGAACAGGGGGCAAAGTATTTTTGTTTCAAGAAATAACACACCTTGTATATGAAGAAACAAGAAACCGTTTCTCAAAGTTTGTTTCACCACAAAAATGTCTAGAGATTTGCCAAGGATTTTCCTCTATTGTATGTTTCAAAGTCTGAAGTGTAGTTGGAGTAGATGCATTAGGCAATTAAAAACATCGGAAGTCAAGACTCAAAAGTACCAGACTTAATATTGCTGTTGCTTTAGCTCAGATAGGTCTCTACTACATTTTTGCTTTCTCTGTTTGAGACCATCATGTTGCAGTAGTAATATGGTAAAAGAATTTGGCTGGCCTTTCAAACACCCACGTCCCTAGAAGTTTAGTCTTGATCTGCAGAGCTACGCAGAAGCAACAGTCCGGTACAGTGAAATGCAGTTATTGCTACAGCGTTCAAGCAAGATGAGGTAGATTGCAGTTTACTAATGAGACGACAGAACCTGATTAAGTTAGAGAAGTCTAACATACTTAAAAGATATAGTCACAAAAGTCTTCTGTCGCAGCGAGAAACAAGAGCTAAGTAACACGTTTTCAAGCTTTTGAGAAAGCAGTTCATTGGCATGAGAGGTGGTGCATTTGGCTGAATTGTGCACAACATACAGAATTCTTACAGAAGGTTATCGCAGAAAATAGTTCCCGAAGAGTTCACAGGTAAGTCAGAAGTGGCACTGATGTGCATTGTAGATACTTTGTAATGTTAATGGATAATCGAAACTTAAATCTAAATCACAAATTTGATAATGCTGTGGCAAATAACGTGGTATGATATAATTTCTGTATTATTTCGTATTTCTATATTATACCGTAGAGCTTCTTAAGACGTCTCCTACTTTAGTTTCAAATGCTTTGCTGACTCAAAAGGAATATTAAAACAACATATCACTCATATAACTTCGATGCCTAAATGTAACAATATTGGGAATCCTGTAAATATCAACACAGCTACAGGTATAAAAATTAATGTCAAAGATTGTAGTGGAATTAATTTTTTTTCAGCATTAATTAGTAGCACAAGGAAACACTTCTTAAAATGTACAGTAGGATGGCTCTCCCAGCTATAATCAGGGTTTTAAATACCACAGACATCGTACACTCCAAGTAAGAAAGAAGAGATGAGGAAAATGCAACATCATTTCTGCAAATACCACCGAATACCTAAAGCTGCTTCAAACTGACTTGGGCACAATCATTTCACGCAAATATTAGTATTTGGAAAAATGGGACTTTATATATAAGTAGAAAAACAACACTGGAAATCTTTGTGAATATGCCTTGACCAAGAAATAAAGACATGCATCCATTACGTGTATTCCCACAGTTGTATAGAGTCTGAAGAGTCAAAGCATTGCCTTCAAACTAGAACAACTCTATTTCAGAAACCCTGCTCAAAATCAGTTGAGTCACATAGTTGAAGCAGAAAAATTGTGTGCTAGTTCTTATATAAAACAGTTAATGCAAAGAAAGGTGGCGCAAGTTGTATGCAGAGATTAAATAACTTACTTTTAGGTCTGGGACTACTTTTTCTGTCTGGGAACTTAATTAATGGAGTATGCGGCTTCACTACCTAGAACAAGGCAAGGTAGTAGGAGAAACAGGGAGAGTAAAATACATTTCTAGACACACATTGCCTTCACAATAATAAAATGGAACATACAACGTATTAAACAACCATTTCTATACTAGTTTTCTGCACCACCACTCTGATAAACTTACTACTTATTAATGTTCTATGTTTACCCATGGAGAAATTTCACCTTTAAAGGCATTCCTCCACCCTAACGTGTCCTGAGCAGGAAAAAGCATTCTCTTCCTTTTCTCACAGCAATCGGGATGTGTGTGTGCAGAAACAGCAACGACAGTCGCATAAATGCAATTACAAAGTTTCAGCAGATGGCTTTGCTAGCTGTGCTCTGCCTGTACATACTAGCTCAGGTGGCTGGATGGGATTGACAAGTTCCATTAAGGAAAAAATCTATAAATTCTAAAGCTTGGTAGTCGAAGCCACACAGCTTATTTTTGAAACATGGCTTTTGAAGAAGACTCCACGTCTCACCTTCACCTTGAGGAGGGATGGCTCAGAAAGGAGCCTCCGGCTGGCGCCCTCCCCTCTTGAACAGCGCTCAGAAGGGTGCGGGCTGCCCTGTAGCATCCTTTGGTAGCTGAGAACCAGGCACCGGCATCAAATAACCTGCGACACCGGGCGGGGCCCACCGCACGCCTCCACCCCCGCGCCAAGGACACCGGCCTCCCC
>NW_009186232.1:0-14544 GCF_000690835.1 Fulmarus glacialis
GGGGGGGGCGGCGAATCCCACCCAGAAGCGCTGCGAAGGCCGAGGGAAGCAACCGGCGATGCAGGGAGGGATGCACGGACGTTTCTAACCGCAGTTTTCGAGCCCAGGGCGCGGGCAGGCTGCCTCACTCCCGTTATCCTTCCAAAACCTTCAAAATCAGCCCGTTATCTCACAAACTTTCAAAACCAGGCCGTTACCTCAGGCCTCCCGAGCCTCCCGTTCCATACGTACGTCTCCCAGAGCTGGGGGGGAACACTGTCATCTTTGGAGACCATGCAGCAGGAACAGCAATCCTGGGCTAAACTCAAGCACACCTCACTCAGACAGGTCTTGCAGACCTTTGGAAAATAATGCAGCCCCGGGGATGTCATTTAGGCACTGAGTGGTGGTTCTGGCAGTGTTCCTGGGCCAAGGAAATTTTCCACCCTGGGACTAACCAGCAAAAGGAGTGGCGTTTCAGGGAAGCCCCCATGGAAAGGAGGGGACAGCTGGGCACCTCTGCAGCCCTTCCCCACAGCCAGAGCCACTCTTTGTTTCCCAGCAGCCCACCGAGCCTGTGGAGCAGATCCCCTAACCATCTTCAACCGCTTCTTTCTGTCTTTGCTTCTGACAATAAAATATTTGCGCAATTGTTGGACATCTGAGAGGTATTGCTCAAATTAAAAAGTACCTGTTAAAGGCAAGATTGTCATTTCCCCCCTGGGGAGGAGAGCAGGGGGGTAAAGCAACTGCTTGGTTTCCAGCCCCTCTCTGCAGCACGAAGGTGAGGGGGAGGGAGGGCTGGAGGGCTGCAGCTCCCCTCCTTCCAAACCAGAGGCTGATAAAAGCAGGAGGGGCAGAGGTGTGACTCCTGGCTGCTCCTCATCACCGATTGCAATGATGGTATTTACCAGTCATTCATTCTGCTGGTTCTTCCTAAACCACCAAGCTAAAGCCCAAGAGTTTGTAATGCAGGGGCTAGAGGAGGGAAGGCAATGAGAGGTCAGATCATTGCCAGAAGGATGGGTTTATAAGAAAGGGGGCTTATAAGAAAGATGGAGACAAACTTTTTAGCAGGGCCTGTTGCGACAGGACAAGGGGGAATGGTTTTAAACTAAAAGAGGGTAGGTTTAGCCTAGATATAAGGAAGAAATTTTTTACAATGAGGGTGGTGAAACACTGGCACAGGTTGCCCAGAGAGGTGGTAGGTGCCCCATCCCTGGAAACATTCAAGGTCAGGTTGGACGGGGCTCTGACCAACCTGGTCTGGTTGAAGATGTCCCTGCCCATGGCAGGAGGGGTGGACCAGATGACCCTTAAAGGTCCCTTCCAACCCAAACCATTCTATGATTCTACAAAGGATGTTCTGCAGGAAGAGGAGATCAGCTGGGAGTCTGGGGGTGCAGTGTCAATCGCAGGGCCTGGCTCCGGGGCAGGGGAGGTGACAGATAAGATGCTTTGGATCTGAGGCAGGTCTAGGAGAAAGGAGAAGTGATGGGGCCTGGTTGTTGAGGAGGAGACGGGGGAGCTGAATGTGGAATTAAATAGCCCCAAACAAAATGCGCAACATATGCCATGAGATGGCTGAAGGATGCAAGGCGAGGAACTGTCATCATTCTGCTCTGGCCTGGTAGAACACGCTGTACGAAGACCTTCTTCTTGGCAGAGAGACCAAGGCACGCTCAGTGGCCATGTTGTCATATTTACTAAGCAGTTAACGGCAGCCCTGTCTCTCCCCGTGCACCATGTGGCTCCAGGCACTGGTACATCTCACGTGCATTAGTGCGATGGGCTGTTCCAGCTGGAGAAGAGGGAAGGAACAGGAGAGGACTTTTGACCTTGGCCTTGCTAACTACACTGAGGGAGTTCAGTCCCAAGCTTTAACTCAAGCTGCTTCCTTGAATTAACTCAACCTACGTCATTTCATCCAGGGAAAGAACATTCCTGTAGTCGTATTGCTTTTTGGATAAGATGTAAGTAAGTGTCTCTGAAAGCAGAGGAGGCAGCTGGGGCTTTGGGCTGGGTGGGAGCAGAGGTGTCGTCAGCCCCTGTGGGCTGTGGCGGGGCCGTTCCTCAGGGCTCACCGGGACATGGGGCTCTGCTGCCTTTTCCTGGCCTGTCTTCTCGGTCTGCAAGAGGCGGCGTTTCTGAGCTCTCCCCAGCGTGGGCTTGTGGGGGGCTGCGGGTTGAGGTTCACCATGTGCAATGCATCCCTCCCCAAGGAGAAAGGCTCTGCAGGCACCAGGGACAAAAAGCATTGCCAACAAGAAGTGAGCAAATTCCTCCTCCTCCTCTATCCCTGCGGGCTGTCTCTGAAGGACTGGAGCCTCCTGGAAAGTTTCCTGGCTGCCCCCGTGGAAACAGTTCATTCCAGGGCAGTCCTTCAGATTCGCTTGGAAGCGACGCCGGCTCCATAAACCAGCTGTCAGAATGAGCCAAACGCCTTGCGTTTTGAAGCAGCTCACTGCTGGAGCCAGCAAAGTGTTTGAGCAGTGGTGACCCCAGATGCTGCTGTGGTTTAGCAGTGACACTGAAGGACTCCAAGGCCGTTCAGTGATATTTCCCTGCTGCAAAGACTTTAGGACTGCTGAGAATTAAAGAGAAGATTTTCCAAAAGCTAAAGGCTTGATAAGCACATGACTTCTCAGGAAAATCAATGAAAATCAGCTATCAAATTCCTCTATACAATGGACTGGTGGCTTTTGACACTTTTTACCAGCAGGGCTAATAGATAATATCTTGGCTGATCTTCAAGAGCAAGGGTTGGAAGTGTGTAGTGCAAGTGCCAAGTATGGCAATTTTGGATGGCACCCAGCCAGGCCGGCAAGGATCCAGGAGCCTTCGCATCCAAAGCGCAGCATTGAGAGACCCAACGGCGCCGGCTCCCAGCTCCTCCTGATCCTGTGGGAGCCCAGGAGCTCTTCCGGAGGACGATGCTGGCGTTGCGTGGTAGGTGGCCTCTTCTAACTCCTGCTGTGCTGGCACCCTCGGCCTCTGATCTGGGAAAGAAAAGGACGTATGCTGTATGTAAAAGGTTGCCTACCTCTGTGAGCCAACACTCTTCAAACCTGGCAATCGTTTCTTCTATTAAAAGAATTAATTACAGATATATATAGATATATATATGCACGCATACACACACATCTATATTTATACATATTAACACCCAAATCTTGCCCAAACCATCACGTTTATTTCTTTATACCTTTGAAGAACATGGGATTATTTTAAGATTGCTGTTATCCATTGAAGCCACTATCACTGATTTGTCCTGCTCTGGTATTTGACTGGACTTCCAAGAGCAATGACCAAAGTGGAGTCGAGACATGCATTTGCCTAGACAAAATGTGACTTTCAGATCTTATTTTCATATTGCTCGTTCCCTGAGTATAAGAATAAACCAGACTGACTCTGCCTCATCCCATGTCTCATCCAATCCCCAGACTACAGGTAAGACTGTAACTCTTCTCTCTCCTGACAGTCTTTCATCTGTGAAGGGACAGGGCATGTGAAAAATTACAGCCAGCTCCAGTCAAGTTGCTTGTTCCTTGCCTTGTCCCCAGCCCCTGGTCGCTGCGGGATGGTCTCACAAATCTTATCCCACACCTTATCTCAGCCCCAAATTGAGACCCTGTAGTCCCAATCTTTCTCTCTGTTGAAGCCAAGGGCTTGTTGCTCCTCTGTGAGCTTGAGCTTTTTGCTTCCTCAGGTCTTTGCTCTCTGGTTCCAACACCTGAAGCAACCCCCCAGCCACAGGACAGATCTTCATGGCTTTAGCCAGTGCAAGGACCAGCACAGCCCATCCCTCTCATTCAGCAGCTTTAGTGCAAGGAGGGGATGGGGAGGATGGAGGACAGAATCATAGAATCATAGAATGGTCTAGGTTGGAGAAGACCTTTAAGATCATCAAGTCCAACCATTAACCTAGCACTGCCAAGTCCACCACTAAACTATGTCCCTAAGTGCCACATCTACACATCTTTTAAATACCTCCAGGGATGGTGCCTCAACCACTTCCCTGGGCAGTCTGGTCCAATGCTTGACAACCCTTTCGGTGAAGAAATTTTTCCTAATACACAGTCTGAACCTCCCCTGGTGCAACTTGAGGCCGTTTCCTCTTGTCCTATCGCTAGTTACTTGGGAGAAGAGACCCACCCCCACCTCGCTACAACCTCCTTTCAGGTAGTTGTAGAGCACGATGAGGTCTCCCCTCAGCCTCCTCTTCTCCCATAATGTCTCCCCTCAGTCTCCTTTTCTCCAGGCTAAACAAACCAAGTCCTTTACTGCTGGGCAGCTTTCCAGACACTCTTCCCCAAGCCTGTAGCGCTGCATGGGGTTGTTGTGGCCAAAGTGCAGGACCCGGCACTTGGCCTTGTTGACCCTCATACAGTTGGCCTCAGCCCATCGATCCAGCCTGTCCAGGTCCCTCTGCAGAGCCTTCCTACCCTCGAGCAGATCAATACTCCCGCCCAACTTGGTGTCATCTGCAAACTTACTGAGGGTGCACTCGATCCCCTCGTCCAGATCGTTGATAAAGATACTGAACAGGACCGGCCCCAAATCTGAGCCCTGGGGAACACCGCTCGTGACCGGCCACCAACTGGATTTAACTCCATTCACCACAAGGTACCAACACAGCCTCTGCCCCGCAGACAAGGCTCTCCTGGCAGGAGCAACACCCTGAGAGGGTCCCAGCACCAGCATTTGGGAGGGGATGTTGTGTCCGGGCTGTATCGCTGTTCACGCCGGCGAGGCACGATGGGCAGCTGCAGCACTGCTAGTAGTTATTCTGGGAGTGCCAGAGAGCAAACACAGGAGGAGTTTCCTTGCTGGGTAAAATAACAGGCTCCCTCTGACATAATAACCAAAACAGAACATGGAGAGCTCTGTTTTTTCAGGTTTTTGTTCCCACCAGAAATTTTCTAGGCTATTTGCAGTTAGTTCATTGAAGAAGCTGATCTTGTAACAATAAATATCATACCACGTGTGTTTAGGTTTTGTCTTCTTTCCTGATGCCTGCTATATTTGCAGCAAGTCTTCAATAGAGATAGATACAGTCCCTTGGCATAAGAGCTCTGGGAAGCTAGGTTTTTTTTTTTTTTGTGGTCATCTCTATTAACCACAAAAAAGGATTATAATTCAAAGTTAAAATACATCACATCAGAATGAATCTCTCCCTCTTGCTCGCTGACTAAAAGGGTGGTTTCTCCTGTGCTGTTCGGGCACCCCAAGGTCCCCCCATGGGGTACCCACTGCCCTGGGATGTGACATGGAGAGATGCTGCATCTTCCTGGCTGCCCCCACGGGTGGCACAGCCACTGGCCCACCACTGCTGGGACCTGGACACTCCTGCCTGGCACCATAAGGACACACTGGAGCGAGCCTGGAGATTTTGGTACAGATTTTTACTTTGGATTTGTTAGAAGCAGCCCAGTGAATGTCCATTAGAATTTTGTTTAGATTTCAAAACAGCTTATGCGGCTTTTGCCGTGCTCTGAGAAGAAAGTAATAAGATTTAGTCTCCATGGAGAAAGTGGGAAAACCTTCATCTTTCCCACTGCAAACTGCTGGACTGGTGTTACCCTTCAGTGAACAGGTTTATTTATTAATCTGCCTTTCTAGCATTAACTAGTGTGTAGCAAAGGCAATGTGTACATTGCTCAGATCAGAGCCAGCCTGCATCACCGGGCTTTCCAAACCTTTTCCCAGATGTCGTCTTCACTTGGGTTTTCTACAGTTCTGACACAAAAATCCTGCAAAATTTATTTCTAATTTTGACAGTTCTTCACGCCTTTGCTTTGATGCAGAGACCTCATGTCCTGAGTCTGAGCCATGTCCTGACCTGATGTGCTGTGAAATACATCGTGTGGAAAAAGCTGGGCTTGAGAACAGAGCACAGAGCCGGCGTTGTCTGCTTGGGGACCCAAAGGGGGAGCGGGAGGAGGGAATTGGCTTTGCTGCCACAATCTGTCCGAAGAAAAACAACTGCAAGAGAGAGGCCAGTGAGACACAGAGGGGGAAGGTCCAAGAGGCTGAGGTGGAAGGTGGTGGTTAGAAGTTAATGTTCCTAAGCCTGCTCCATCTCTGTTGCTGCTCAAGGTGCTGCTGCGTGCTGAGCGTCCCTTTCACCGGCTGAGATGAGCTCGAAAGTTGGGTGCTTCGCAGCGGGGGAGACCGGTTCCCTTGCTGAAGAGCCGTCCTACAGCAGGACGGGGCCCAGGACACAGAGGAGAAACCACAGCTAGAGGATGGATGGAGGTTGCCCCTGCATAATTAGTGGAGCTGGGCTTTGGCCCAGGGCTGGAGTTTGACTCATCTAATTTGCAAAAAAACTGCTGAGAACAGATATTTAAATATAAAACCCTCTTTTTTAGGAGTGTCCTTTCAACACATCTTGGATTTTACTGCACCCTAAGCATTGTCAGTAAACCCTTTTTTTCTCCCTGCTTCCCACTTTTTAAGGGAAGGGCTCTGCTTTGTTCAAAAACACAAGAACAAAGACCCAGCCCAGTGAAGAGTTACATTTCGTGTGTCTCACCACGCTGTCTTTCTGCGGTCTTTCCTCCGGGAGCATGGAGGGCTCGCGCCGTGGGAGCGCTTCCGCCAGCGACAGCTGCAGATGGCTCCTGCCCGAGCATCTCTGTGCGCTGGAGAGGCAGCTGTGGCACAGCTGGAGTATGACGGTATGTCCCATACGAGCAGCTTGTGTGCTGACAAGACAAACCCTTTCTGTTGAGTCCCTGTGTGAGGCTCAGACTACAGCCAGATGAGGAAAAGGGCCAAAATCCCATTGTCACCCGTGGTAGGGGAGGGATGCTCTTGGGCATCCTGCAGGTGAGGCACAGCACCATGCAGATGAGTTGGTGTCCACCTGGCAGTGCTGTGTTCCCAGCAGTGACTTGCAACTTGAACTATAACTTCAAGTCAGTGACCACAGTATGGATGTAGTTACTGAGGAGGGGGGATGATTCAAGCTGTCTGTATGGTACTCATTCCTCATTGGTAGCATAAATGCCCCCCCAGCCCCACTTGGCTCCTTCGAGTTTGGCACGGCTTCCTTGTTTCAAGCTTGGCTTCCCCTGGCCCTTCCCACCATGACTCCCAACCCTGCTGTCTCTCCAAACAGGGGATGCCCTGTGGACCTCGTGCCCCTGCCCCATCCCAAGTGGGCTGCCCTTCTGCAGAGCCCTGCTGGGCTTCCTGCTACGGCTCCCCGGCTCTGTCCTTATCCTCTCTTTGTCCTGGTGCTCAAGGTAGGACTTTGTGGGTGGCCTTTAGAGATGGCTGCTTCTAACTCTGTTGGGTAAACACAAGGGTAGAAAAGCTCTGAAGAGATCTTGTGGGTGTATGAAGCTAATCAGCAAGAGATGAACCACCCCTTCCCAGCAGAAACTTTGTTCTTGTTCCAGTTTTGTGAGATTGTTTCTCATCCTCAGTGTGGACAAGGTTGAAATCTATGAAGACCGTGTGACCTCAGAAAGCCTAACATCCCCAGTGTCTGGCAGGTTACACGATTTCAGCTAAGCAAGGTGCTATGTCCCAGACTTCAGCAGAGTCAAATGTGCTGTAGGGTTGCTGGGCGTGGACCTCAGCAGACTTGCACAAACCTGGGGAGACACCAGGCAGGGTGTAGGTGAGCAGGCAGGTGACACCAGGCAGGCCTGGCTTCTGATGGCAGAAGCCGCTTTACTGCGTGGGCAACATCCGATTCTCCAGTGGCTTTTGCTCTGTCCCAGCCTGGGAGAAGGCACCGGGCTGCAGGAACGCTTCCCCGGCTGCTTGCTCAGCACAGATGTGCCACAGCTTGGTGATGTTTGTCCAGGGAGCAAAAGGCAGCATCACGTCAGGGATTGCTGTCGGTCCCAGGCTGAGCTACCCAAATGTCTCTGACCAGGCATGTCTCTGCTCTTACACCTCCACCTTTGCTTTCTGTCCAGCCTGACAGCCTGGAGCCCTGCAAATGAGGCGATGGGGGATCAAGGGCAACTGTAAACTGCTGTGACTTGAGACAGTTAGGTTTGTTGGCCTTCAGCCCTGCGCCCTTTATCACCACCAAACTGGGACTCCTGTTACTAAATAAATATTCTGCTATTCAGCTCTGCGGAGCTAGGGTCAAGCCCTGTTTGGGCAGGGAAGCCTGATAGAGAGAGACCACCAAATATAGATGCAATCGAACTGGTTTAACTTGCACAGGGGGGAAAAAATAGCCGAAGTTAATGCCTTACCAGCAAGCAATAAAACTGACCTGGTATTCAGGCACACATCTGAGTTATGGGAGTGGGCAGGGCCATCCCTTGGCAGCAGGGCCATCCCCTGGCAGCAGGGCCGTGCTAACTGTCCCTCTGTGCCCTTAGTCCACTTCAGGCTTGAGCCAAGCCCCTGTCTCACAGATGAGCCGGGTTAAAAGCACTTGGGTAATGTCAGGTTTTATGGCTCAGGTCATGGAATAACTTGCCGAGTGGCTGTATCGGGATCCTGCCTGGTCCCTTCATAGCATGCATGACCTATCCCGGTGTCCCCTAACGAGCCCCAGAGATGAGGCAGGTTTGTAACAAAGATCTCTGAAGCTGGCCCGTAATAGAGCATATCCAGCTCCCGGGTGGGATGGCGGAGGCGGTGGAGGGGGGACCACGAGCTGGGTGGCCTGAGGGAGAGGCAGGGCAGGACTTGCCAGGGCTTTATCTGAAAAGGGCGGTGCGAATGGGATCGGATAGCTTGTGCTGGCAGTAACAGTTGTGAAGAGACCTTCCTTTCATCTACCCTGACTTTAAAGTGCAAAATCATGTACTTTTACCTTGAGGGGAAGCCTTTGCATTCTTCTAGTTGAAAGAACTCCTACAATTTTTAGTATTTTGGGTATTATTCACATTTGAAGAGACTAATGGCAGGGACGTTTTCAAAAGCATTTCCTTTACAAAAATGTCAACCCGTACAGCATGTAGCCAATGTACAATATACCTTTCAGCATGCAGTTAACGATGTCAAGCTGTGCTACTCCAGAAGGCAGGCCTGAGGGTTGGGAGCACAGGGACTGGTGTTGCCTTCAGCTCTGCACTGCCGGGAAGTTACAAAAGGGAAGGAGGAGAGCCAGGATTGCTCCCTTGATCTTTCAAAAAATATGGGTCACAGATCCAAGGCTTTGGCTCTTGTAAACTCTGTGACTGCATCTTCTCTGAGGGGCAAATCTGGAAAAACAGAGCAGCTTGACTGGGAATGGAGATGGGCAAATCGGTACTGCTGGCAAAGATTTTTGCTTTTCGCTTGATTCTCTGCACGGAGGAGCAGAGACTCCAGCAAACTACGGTTCAACTGAATCTCCACATGGGAACATAGAGCCATTTTAGATGCCCTAGAGGTGTCCCACCTGGAAGGGTCTCTAGTCCGACCCTCTGCTCAGTGCAGGGCCAGCTAGATCAGGCTGCTCGGGGTCTTTTCCAGTTTTGAGTATCTCCAAGGATGGAGACTCCACATCCTCTTTGGGAAACTCGCTCCAGTGCTTGACTATCTTCATGGTGAAAACTCATTTCCCTTGTTCCAGTGTATGGCTGTTGCCTCTTGTCCTGTTGCTGAGCTCCTCTGAGAAGAGTCATGGACGTCGTGACTGAGTAGAGCACTGACACTAGCCTTGGTTTGGGCAATCAAATTTCACCCCAGGGGAGTTATTTTTGCTAATGTGCATGCAGCCTGTCTGTACAGGGGAAAAAAATAGCACATGGCCCAACTTCTGACCTGTGGAAACAACTGAACTAAATGATAATGCTTGCTCTTTTATCTTTCCCACAAATGGGCTACTGAAACCCTCAGGTTCTTTGCTCAGGATTATTCCCAATACTCATTTGCATGACCATCAGTTATTAGTTCCCTCAAAATGTCCATGTGACACGTTCATGGACACACTGAAGCCATGACCTAGCAGTGTTGCTGAAGAAGGGCGAGGGGCAGGTTGTGACCCCCAGCCCCAAAGATGGCTGGGCCAGCCTGTTCCTGAGGAGCACAGGACCCCACTCCCAGGCTGCCCGCTGGGATGTCTGACCTGCATCTAAGACTGGGCAATAAGTCAGGGTGGCAAATAAATGGCTGGAATGGGAGTGAGGGGGTAATAGGAGGAGAGCACCAAAGGTTGATTTCCTGCACAGTGGCAACCATGGGCCTGGAGCAGGCAACCACCACAAGGCTTGTCCCACCTAAATTTTCCTGTGACCCTGTACTGGGTTTGCCAGGGTGTTGTCTCAACTGTAGGGCACAAATCTGCCGAGTCCTGGTGGCAAAGACCTTCCCGCTGGGAGGAAGAGGCAACTGCTGTGCATCCCTGGCCCCTGTGGTGCCCACCTGTGGCCTGGACCAGGCCCATGCAGGTCCATCAACCCGGCCAAGGGGCTGGGACAGGAGTGTGTCCTGAACCTCATCTGTCTCCCGGTTCAGAGGAGCTCAGTGCTACACTGGTTCATTTCTAACAACTGCTGCAGGAAAACATGGCAAATTCTGAGCTCCGAGCTGGTCGGTAAGTGCAGGAATGATGAGAAAAGTGTGGGGAGGATCCTCCAGCACATCTGCTGCTGTGTGAGGAGCATTGGTTTGCAAGGAAATTCACAGTCCAGTTTTCCAGGAGGCACTGCTGGCCGGGTCCCGAACAGGTAGCCAGCATCACACTGGCTCCAGCGGCAGCATGAGCTGGAAATGCTCCCTCTCTGCCCATGCTGGCATGGATTAACAGGGATGGGAATGAGGCAACTCGGCAGAACAAATCACCACTCGAGTGGTTGACCCTGGACAGGAGATCTGGGCTGGCTGGTCAAGCCAGGTCTGGTGTGCAGAAAATGGTGGACTTGAGTTCAATACCCATGTTTGTATGAAGTTTTAAGCATCAGCGGGGTGGTGCACTGGAGGGAAAAGTCTACTCTGAGGAAAGCTGGAGATAGATATGGATGTATGTAAATGATGGTCTTAGTGGATTTGCCACCTATGTGTGGCTGAAGATTGAAAACCTGAGCAGAAGAATCAGGGAGATGGGGTAGCTTATGGGGGCAGACCCCAGGAAGCAAAGGTACCCTGCATAGAAAAGTAATTTCAAACAAAACTATGGGATCTGTGACATTCTTTACTCATTACCTTTAATCTCATATGCAATTTTCTTCTGCCGTTACTCTGCTTTTCTATAGGCCTGAACGGTTTATTACTGTGATGCCAGGCATGACCTTAAATGACCCTCTACGCCCTTGATTTTAAAAATCTGTGTACAATACCACCTGGACATCATCTCTGCAAAAATCCTTCCTTTTCTTCCTCTAGGGCTCTTGTCCCTGTTTAGCCAGCTCCAGGATGGTATGAAATGTCTGGATCAGTTTTCAACAACACTCAGTAGTGCTTGCAGACAAGTCTATGTTTCCAAAGCACTCGGAGAGGTTCCCAGAAGAAGGAGATCCAGTGCCTCAGGTATTTCTAGGGATTAGAACTCAAATGACATCTGACAGTGATCAAAAGGAAGCATGGTTCTGCCCAGGACATATCAAAAGATATATCTGCTGAAGGTCTTTAGAGATCTTCATCAGCAGACCATATGGAAGCTTGTTGTTACATCTGCTCTTTTCATCAGTTGCCTTGACCACAAGAGAGACCAATGACTGGGGTCAGTGAAGCATGGCAATGAAAGAGAATTGCAGTTATAACTTAGGTCTCACAATGAACAACGTGGCTTTGGATGTCTCTCTTGACCAGTCCTGAAAAATGTATTGGTTTTAGCCCAGAAGGCACCAAATCGTTTGTCTTTCCTCCACTCCTGTGTTCAGATAGCCATCTGAACCAGGCTTGTTTTCAATGAAGGTAGAACATCTTTTTTTCTTTTCTTTTCTTTTCTTTTTTTTTTTAATAGTGGGGTAAATAATGCTGACTGCATCAGAGACAGTTAGTTAAAGCAAGTTGATTTAATGTCACTGAGTCATGAGCCAGTCAAACTTTTGCCTACTACCTGCTTCTTCTGAGACATGTCAGGGCATCTATTAGAGCAGAGCATACTTATGTGGGAATAATAGGTTGCTTAATAACAAGGATTTTTTTGCTGAGCTTTGTGAAACGCCCCTTACACAGATTGGGTATTAAAGTCCTGGAGACAGTGCTTTAGTATGTGACACTAATTATTACAAAATGAAACTGTAAACACATGGTTTCCCTGCGAAAGCGTTGTGCAACCGTCAGTTAATTAAGCTTCCCTGCCCCTGTTGGGGTGGATGTGGTTACCTCCGCTCTGTAAAGGGCAAAATAGAGAGCGCAGAGATGGTTCGTTGGCTGGTATAAACGCTTCCCACATCCCTAGAAGAACTTAATGCTGAATCTGCTGATAATGTGGGTAGGTTTTGGTTGTGAAGTAAGCATAGACTTAGTAATTAAAACAGTTTTGTGTTCTTTTTCTTAAAACCGCAGTTACAAAGGCTGTAGAAGAGACCGCCTACACTTCCCTTAGCTGACAATGTGCTGCACAGCTTAATGACTAGATAGCAAGGTCTTGCTTTACAGAGAGCTAGTGCCGTGGTCCACGGCGTTTCTGCAGGATCTCTCGCTTAGGTGTAGTTACAGGCAAAGTAACTGTGACTTCTCTAAATGCACATGGTTAATGGATTTAACCGCAAAGCTTTTGAAGCCTGTGTATGACAGAGCAGTGCCAATGTGGTTTTTGTGCTATCATGATACGGCTTCCCATAGAGCAAGGCAAGGATTTATTAACCACTGGCCCTCAGAAACCAAGTGGTCTCAGTCTGCTGGAAGACTGAAAATATGAGAAAAGTGGGCAGCCAGGGCAGGGCTGCACTATTTCTAGCAACGCAGTGCTCCGAGCAAGAGATGGAAAGGTGAGGATTTAATTCAAAGTCCTAATGCAGAGGCAGGCTGCAATTTTTTCCGAGTCTGAGTGGTTTGCATGCTGTGGAGTAGAGTGTGGGCCTGAAAATGAGTATACCTATTAGCATGCTAACTGTTGCTGTTTCATCTTCAGGATCTCGTTTGACACCTCGGTGTAATAAGGATGGAAATAATAAATTGTGTGCTATAAAATTTTGTGTGTGGACTCACTTTGTGCTGACGGTGGCACGTTTCCCATAAGGCAGCCTAATGCCATGCTGCTTTTAGCTGAGTCAGTCCACGGCATTGGCAAAAGCCTTTATTCAACAGTTGGCAGCATTTCAGAAGCTGTTTGGTGGAACACAGCACATCTTCATGCTCCCTTTTGATCTGAGGGGTCCCCAAAGGATGTTTATCTTAGAGGTGTGAGCTTCAGCCTGTTGTGCAGTAGGTTTAGTTGACTTTTGAAGACCTATTGAAATAATATGAAGACTCTTGGAGTCATAGAATCATAGAATCATAGAATCGTTAAGGTTGGAAAAGCCCTCTAAGATCATCAAGTCCAACCATCAACCCAACACTACCATGCCCACTAAACCATGTCCCTAAGCGCCTCATCTACACGTCTTTTAAATACTTCCAGGGATGGTGACTCCACCACTTCCCTGGGCAGCCTGTTCCAAGGCCTGACCACTCTTTCAGTAAAGAAATTTTTCCTAATGTCCAGTCTAAACCTCCCCTGGAGCAACTTGAGGCCATTTCCTCTTGTCCTATCGCTTGTTACTTGGCAGAAGAGACCAACCCCCACCTCGCTACAACCTCCTTTCAAGCAGTTGTAGAGCGCGATGAGGTCTCCCCTCAGCCTCCTCTTCTCCAGGCTAAACAGCCCCAGTTCCCTCAGCCGCTCCTCATAAGACTTGTGCTCCAGGCCCTTCACCAGCTTCGTTGCCCTTCTCTGGACATGCTCCAGCACCTCAATGTCCTTCTTGTAGTGAGGGGCCCAAAACTGAACACAGGATTCGAGGTGCGGCCTCACCAGGGCCGAGTACAGGGGCACGATCACCTCCCTACTCCTGCTGGCCACACTATTTCTGATACAGATTCCAGTCTATGGAAAACATGCAGCAAAAAACACTGGTGGTGGGTCTCTGGCCTTGAGGTGAGAAGATCGGGTTTTATTCTTCATTCTGCTGTTGACCTGCTCTGTGACCGAATTTATCTTTCTTTCTTTCAGTTACGTTCTCTGTGAACAGCGCCCGGCAGAGTGGGTCCTGCTGTGCCCACTGAAGATGTGGTTTGAGCCGTGCAGCTCTTGGCCATGCAGTGATCTGAGAAATGTCCACACCCTGACGTTGGTGCCTGGGGGATGCGCATGTGCTAGACCATGCTGCCCAAAGTACCGGCAGACTGTGTCGTGCTGCGTGCTGTGCTGCGTGCTTGTGCCCATTCCTACATGTCCAAGTGGTGACGCCTCCTCCACCATCTGAGAGTAACTTTCTCATCCCTGGGTTACTCTGTGTGAGTGGCATGGAGTGCCCTGCCCCAGCATGGCAGCTGGGTGCTTGGGCTAAGACATACGCTTATAGCCTCAGCCACTGTCTCTGCCTGCTTTTTGCAGTGTTTCTAGCTCTCCATTGCAAGAGCAAGCCAAATGAGGCCATAATCTGAATGATCTACCACCTCCTGAGATGGAGAAGTCCTAGACCGAGACCGCAGGTCCATGCCGGGGGACAC
>NW_009186232.1:14554-29432 GCF_000690835.1 Fulmarus glacialis
TGGATGCCTCTGCAGCAGGATTGCTTACAAATCCTGTAATCCATTAACGCTGACTGCTTTAATATTGTACCAAAGTTATCTTGATTTTATTAGCTATAAGAATGATGCAATGACTTTTAGAGTGTGCTGCTGTTACAGGTGTATCCTTAAATTGTCATTTTCAGGCATCAGGGGAACAAAGCCCCTTTTTAAGTTGAATTCAGTAACTTTTTATAAGGGAGAAGTAAATGTATATCATCTGCAGGGACATGAGAACTTCTCAGCACTCTGATTTGTTACTTAACTACATTGCTTTCTTTAGCTTTTTTGTAGTATTCAGATTTTTATATGAATTTCAGACATGGCTGTTCAATAGTCTTTATTTTAAACATTTTAATCATACTGAAATAACGTCATAGGAACTACATTGTGCTACAAACACGGGCTGGTATCGACAGGCATCTTACTGAAGATTTCTATTGCTTTTCATCTAGCTTTATTTAAAAAATGGGAAAACAACAGGAAAAGTCTGGTCTTTTAAAGCAGTTGTATCATGGTTTGTTCCTGTTAGTTTTGAATATTGGTACAGGCATCTGTAAGAAAGTTCTTGCTCTCTTGGAGTCTAAATGTACCTAATTTTCATGTTGTCATAAATGAACCTTTTAACCCTGACATTCCTGAGTCTGCTAATAAATGCACGTAGGCTTGGGATTTGCACATGCTCCGAGCAAGGGGGGTTACAGAGACGGTTACAGTCTTCCCAACATGGAGGGTAACCGTGGCAGCAGAGGTCTGCTTTGGGAAGGAGGAGGATATGAGTTCTTCTCTTTCTTGGTTTTGTTTATTTTTTTTTTTAAGGTTTGTTTTTACACTGGTTCCAGAAGAACTTCCCGTAAAGAGGTTATTTAAGTTTGAAACGAGGCTTCTGTTAGCTCACCAGAAAAAGCTTTCCCCCAGCTCGTTTAACACGGATTAGATGCAAAAGCAGACTTTTGAAGGCATTTTAAGTAGAATAATAATAATCTTGAAAGGATTGTGAGTGGAAGACTCTCCGCCCTCCCCCTGGTGAATAAAACACAGCCATTTAATGCTTAATCGAGACCAGTGAGCTTTTCTGGATTAGAAACTTGTTTTTTCTAGCTTGCTGCCTAGAGGCTAATTTGGCTTTAGGTCCAAAAAAACCCAACAAAAACCCCCCAACTTCACCATGTTTTTTCTCTGTCTAAACCCAAACTGTCAGGAGTCTTTTTTTTTTTTTTACAATGTTAAATGTAAACCATAACTGGTTGTACAACGTTATGACAGATTGAACTGGCTTGAGCAAACAGTGAGAAGAAGCTATCTAAAAATAAGCTCATAAAATGTCATCACTGGAAGCCTGTGAAAAGGAGATAACAACGAACAGTTGTTTGTCCAATTTGGTGAAAGAAGTCACTGTTTTCTGTCACCTCAGTACATGGTGGTTTTATGCGCACCTCTCAAATAGTGAACAGCTAAAGTGTGTTACCTTTTGGAGTCAGGAGTAGACCCCAGGGGTGCAGCCCTCAGTGCTTGCATCTCTGACACTACACAGCTCGAAACACAGATGTATGTGGAAATTGGCTACTGCTTCAGCCAACGTCAGGCACCGAGGGAGGGTGAAAAGCTGACTGTAACAGTGATGCATATCTGGGAAACCCTGTATTTACCACCAGGACACGTCACCGATGGTACCCAGCATGGCTGTTGCCCAGCACTGTCCCTGACACAGAGTCTGGATCAGACCCAGGAGCTCAAGAGAAGGGATGGAGAGGGATGCTCAGCTCAGCAGCACCTCCTTTTGCACGACTCTGCCCTCCCCGCCAGGTCCTGGTCCCCTGGGAGTTAACACCACCAATGACTGCTTTTGTTGGGTGGTTTGGCTGTGGCCACCACGTTTTGAAGGCTGTCCCCCCCTCTGCTTCTTGTAACCCCTCGAGGATGCTGTGGCTGCAGGCTGGGAAGCGGCAGGAGATGGAGGATCAGGCTTTCAGCTTGCAAGGTCCCTCTCCAGCCCTGCCAACTGAGGGCTGTGCCAGAGCCCCCAAGGGGACGGCCACTGCCTCTGTGCTGGATACAAAATCCCCTGCTCGTGGGACGTGCCATTGCCTGAGACTTCAGAAGTAGCTCTGAGGTCTGCAGCCTGCCGGCTGCTCCCAGCGTGGGTTTTGTTGTGTGCACACACACGCTGCGTGCAAGCAGAGCATCGCTGTACGCCTGATGCAGCAGGGACATGTCTCCTTCTGCCTCAGCAGCAACAGCCAGGGCTGGTTTTAGCCCCTGCACTAAATCTAGCTGACTTGGGGTTATTAATGGCCAGGGGGTTGATGTACCCACATCTCACGATGGCTGTGAAAGGTTTTTCAGGGGCTGCAAGCAGACTCTGGCTGAGTCCTGTGGTCCTTGTTCAAAGCCATCTCCATGAAACCAAAAGAGGGAGGCCAGCGTTTGGCCGAGTGCTTGCACCATCTCTGCCTGGCTTTTGCAGGGGCATGATGTCCCTCACGTCTCTGTAAGCACATGGGTGAGGCTGGGGAGGTCTAATGATGAATGGGGATGAGGATAATGGACTGAGATAACTGCTAGGAGATGTTGGATCTCCAGACTCTCACCTGCATCCCACTGTGCTGGAGCACAGTTATAACACTCCCACGTAGCAGCGATGGTGGCAGCTAAGTCCTTAGTGGGTTTATGGCACTCCTGCCACTTCATGGAGGGAGACGGGGACAGAGAGTAAAAACCATCTCAGGAATACCTGATGGGAGAGGTTTCTTTGCTCTCCGTCCCTTGGATGCTGTGCTGTACCAGGGTTTGGGTTTTTTTGCTGTTGGTTTGAGGTTCTGCTGTTGTGGGAGGCTTTTCAAAGAGCCATGAAAATGCTTCACAGCATTTTCTAGAGATGACCACATTCACCTCATCACCTCTGGAAGTTAGCGGTGCTTTGTTCCCAGTTCTCACCTCGACTCGCCGAGCTGTAGCTTGCAGGGGGACTGCAAGTCGCCCACTGAAATCTGGGCTTGACCCACAAAATTAGGATCAAAAGCCCCAGCTGACTCTGGAGGCTGAGTAAGAGCTGGTGGAGGGAGGGGTCAATGGCTGCGCTGTGCTCCTCGAGGCCTGGACCACGGTCAAGGCAGGCAGCCAAATGCTTTTTTTGGTGTGACAGCAGGATGGTGGTTACTCTTTACATCGTCAGATACTTGTATAAATGCCCGGCTGCTAAATATGTCTGGGTTTGCTATATTTCTGTTCTGCCTCATCAGAGCAGATGATAGCTGCTCACCTCTCTCTGCGGTAAATGGGAGCAGGGCCAGCTTAGCACCACTGAGAGAGGTAATAAACTTCTCCTGAGCCTGTGCTTGCCAGGCAAGCTCAATACAGCTTTCTTCTCAACTTAACAAAACTTTGCATGATTTGTGGCTGCAGTCAGTTGGGCTGACTTGAAAAACGAAGAAATTATGAGCCCTACAAAGTTATGAGTCCATAACATAGTCTGTTCGTCACGATCCCTGACTTCCCCTGGAGGTAAGGCACTGGAGAAGATGCTGGCTTGATGCATTTTTGGGTGATGCAAATTGAAGATGAGAAGAGATTCAGCAGCAGACTCCTGCCAACTGACATGAGCCACCCCCCAAAGCCCACCGGCGCATGCTGCGGTGCAGATGTGTATCACCAGAGAGCTGCTGCCGCCGGCACAACCCCAAGCTCTGCTTCCAGGAGCAGAGCGGAGACCTCTGAGTCACCAAATATCTGGACGAGACAAGCTGATTCCCCTCTAGCGTTGCAAGAAAGGACACACTGGACCAACATTGTGTTTTTATTAGTGCTTCCATATGAAAGAAGCGTGAGCACATTAGGAAAAGGCATGTTTTCCTCCCCGCAGCGGTGGGAGGAGGAAATGCTCAGCCAGAAGCTAATGTATATTTTCCCTAATCACTAGAATTACCGTGGGAGACAACAAGGGCCTGCTCTTGGCTCTCATCTGACAAGGACCATTCCTCTTGGCATTTAAATGCCTGTGTAAATATGCATTTGTTTGATGGTTAACTAATTCCTTGGTGGGGAGGGACCTGGGAAACTGGTGATGTCTTTAATTCCTTCTGTTTTCTTCCTGTGGCACATCTTTCCCAGGGCTTTGGGATTATTGCCATAGCTTATTTACAGGGTATCGAGAAGTGATTTGTAGAAGCAGTGTGATGGACAGAACCAGTGCCTTGTTCTCCACATGCGCCAAGAGAATGGCTTTGAATATAGAAGACGTGACTGGGCTCAGGGTGGGTGGCGAGTGCTTGTGCTGAGATACAGCACCACAGCAGGCCCAGGGCAGGGGTGGGATGGAGGGATCCTCACCCTCAGCAGTCCCATGCCCTGTGTCCGACCTCCGGGAGCTGTGAAGGGTGTGTGTCCCCACGCTCGCTCCGGCCTCACTGATGCAGGACCCTTCTCCCTGGTGGTTCAACCCCACAAGAAACTGGCTGAGCTCTGGCTCCCGGGATATTTTAGCTGTATTACCAGTTTCTTGCTTTCCTTCACCATTTCTTATCTCCCACATAGCTATAAGTGTGATGACAGGAAATTGCTTCGGAACAAAGCTACCAATCCCCAGCCCTGCTCCCACATGTCACCCTGTCCCGTAGCATCTCCCAGGACCTGCTGGCAGATGCTCTCCTGGGTGCCCTGGCAAGCACCCGTATTGTAGGCTATGATTTAGTTGAGGATAATAAGGGTTAGGACTGCAAGAAAGGACTCTTAAAACATGGTCAGAAAGAGAAAAACCCTAGCAGTGGTCCTCTGTGAAGACACAAGAGACAGGCTGGGCTCGCAGGAGGTGGAAAAGGCAGAGCTGTCAGCAGAGACTTCTGTCCGGTGTCTTACTGTGATCCGAAATATTTCCTTCTCCCCCAGTAGCTGCAAAAGATGTTACCTGTGAAGGAAATAGCTGAGAAACTCCAAACTACCATGTTTTAATAAATATTAGTATTCTGATGTTCCAGAGGGGAGGGAAGGGCTGTAACAGGGCTGCACATGTAGCGCCTGTTGGCAGCTGGTGCGGCTGAAGCCAACTCAATTCAGCTAGCAGGGCTGCAGCTTGCACCCCGTTTGGCCCATCAGCTGGGGAAAGGGGAGGAGGTGATATGGAGAATGGAAACCTGAGTGTAGGGCTGTATGAATTTAACCCAGTGCTTATCTCCATCTCGGGTTTTTTCTTTGCAAAGTGTTTTGATAACTGCAAGCACGAGATGGGGAGAGTGCGTTCTGCTCAGGGCCAGGGCAGCTGCTGGCAGGAGCCTGGGCCATTTTAAAATTATTTCTAAAAAAAGACACCAGGGTGCATGAATTTCAGGGAGACCAGAAGAAAGAAGGAGAGGAGCTTTTATATCCTTGGGCAAAATGCTTTTTTTTTTTTGTTTGTTTCTAGAGGATGAAGGATTTTTAGTTATTTGCTCTCTGTGCTGTGTAACTGGACACAGCCCTTACAAAACCCTGCCATAGGCCGTATAAATCTTCACTGGAGCTGTCCGTGTGCATGCACGCCGGTGTTCATCCACCAGCAGTGGTCCGAGGCAGCTGCAAGCAGCCTGCAAAGCTGCTGACACTGAGCTCTGGAGAGCTTTCTGGGCCGAGTGCTGCCTAAGAGGGGCTTGGAGTGATAAGCAAAAATACCACCTCTGGTTCTTGGGACTCCGTGCCCTCGGCAGTGGGGCTCCGGTGGAGATATTCAAGCCTGATGCTGGTGTTGGCGCTGCTGATGTTGGCGGGGACTCTGAGGGGGCTGCAGCATCCTCTCCTGGGCGACATGGGGCTGCGCAGGGAGTGTTTATCCGTCTCCTCCCAGGGCCATGCGTGACCCACCCACCCACTCCTGCGTGGGTGACCGTATCCCAGACACGAGGGTGCCGCGGGGGGTCAAGGGGTGACAGCCTCCCTGCCCGCCAGGTCCCCGCTCCAGGGATGGGCACAGGGGAAACGGTCTTCTCACGCACGCATCCCTGCAGGAGCGCTGGAAACCTCCTGGGAACACTTGTCTCTGTCACAGAATCACAGAAGGGTTTGGCTTGGAAGGGACCTTTGAAGATCATGTAGTCCACCCCCCCTGCCATGGGGAGAGACATCTTTCACTAGATCAGGTTGCTCAGAGCCCCGTCCAACCTGACCTTGAACACTTCCAATGATGGGGCATCCACGGCTTCTCTGGGCAACCTGTGCCAGTGTCTCACCACCCTCATCATAAAGAATTTCTTCCTTTTGTCCAATCTAAACCTATCCTCTTTCAGTCTAAAACCATTGCCCCTTGTCCTGTTCACTACAGGCCCCGGTAAAAAGCCTCTCTCCATCTTTTTTATAAGCCCCCTTTATATACTGAAAGGCTGCAATAGGGTCTCCCCGAAGCCTTCTCTTCTCCAGGCTGAACAACCCCAACTCTCTCAGCCTTTCCTCATAGGAGAGGTGTTCCAGCCCTCTGATTTATTGTTGCTCTTTCATTTCTGTTGTTTTTTTTTTTTTGTATTCTGTGTCCAGGTGGCTGAGTTTAAAAATGGATGATTTGAACCAGGAAAAACATCTCTGGGCTGTTTTTCTTGCTAAAAGCGCAATTACTGCATGTGGTGTCTGGGACCTGCAAGACCAAAATGCCTTCATCCATGCATCCCCCAAGAAATTACCCCCAAGAAATTACTCCTCAGAGACCCGAGCTGAGACCCAGGGTCATGATTGCTGCCTGTCCTTGCTGCCCTCCAGCAAAGTGTCTGATCCCCGTGCTCTGGTCTCTTCTGCTCCTGCTCCCCACCCCATGCACATCTGGTCTGCTAACCCATGTGAAGTCTTGTTCCCCCTCCAGGCAGTGCCCAGAGATTGCCAAGAAGGATTACGGCTTTATTAGACTGGATTACGAAGTCCAAACAGCACAGATCCTCTGCACCCTCTCTCTTCTCCCCCATGCAGCTTTTCTGCTCTGAGGTCTGTGTCTGCGCTCATCAGCTTTGCAGCCAAACATTTCTGAGCTCTGCGGAGAAGAAGTGATAGACAGGCTAGTAGTTGTGGAGCAGTCTCATCCCTTTTTTTGACTGTGATCTTAGGAAACCACTTCAAGCCCAGGCTGTCATGTACCTGTGTCCTCACTGCATGGAGCTGGAAACATCAGGTCTTACCATAAGGGATGGGTACCTGGGGTGTCAGGACTATTGCCAGGGAAGGGATGGTGTCACGCATGGGGTATGTGCTGCTTTTCAAAGCTGCTTTTGAGCTGGGATCTGTGACGAGGTGGGAGCTGAGGCACTGGACTCCAGATTTGGGGCAACTTGGGGAAAATGAGGCTGGAAGTGGCTGAGGGAACCTGGTACTCAGCGGGACCAGCTCAGACGTGAGCCCCAAGGCCAAGGTGGGGAGGGGGCAGGATCCCAGGGGAAAGAGGGTGAAATTGTCTTGTCATGAGGAATTAATGTGGCAGCACTGGAGAAAAGGGAGAAGATGGGAACTTAAAACTAACACTGAAAAATACCAGAAAAAATAGAGAAGAGATGGGGATAGCTACAGGGAACTATTGCAGGAAACGGTAGAGGAGATGCAATTCTGTAACGCAGTGTAGGCAAAGAACAGTCATATAATGCCTTGCTGTATCCATCTGTGATTGATCTAGGATGCTTACATAGTGGGAGCTCTCCTAACTGCTGCTAGGAAGGAAACACCAGTAGTAGTTCAGCTCCAGAAACATATCTGTTAACAAAACAAAATAATCCCTCTTCTTCCCCAAGGACTGGTGTGGGAAAGGAGAGAGTGGATCTGTTTAAGGGTTTTAGAAAGAAGGGAGTATGGGAAATGCTGTATCCTTTAAAGGAATTATTTGTGTCTCAGCTTCACTGAAAATGCTAGAGATCACTGAACCCCCAAATGGGAGATGTGGCAGTATGTGGTGGAGCAGGTACGGTGGGTCTCTGTTGGCTAAGAGTTGTCTCCTGTTTTATGTTTCTTTCTGCTGAAGTTACATGAGAGCCGCTTGTTCTGCTGAAACAAAATGTCAGTGATTTATTTATTGATGTTTTCATTGTCAAAACTTTATGTTGAAGATTTTTCCCCCCCCTTTCTTCAGTTGGGTGTGCCAACAGGCACAACTGTGGGGGAACTAAGCTCCTGGCATGCCCTTGAGCTTGCTGTGCAATGAAAGAGCACCTTGATGGATGCAAGATGAAAGGACTAATAAAATAATCTCTCCTAATCCTTTTACCCTCAGAGAAACTTGCCAGTAACTGCTGAGCAAATCATAATGTGACTGAATAAAACGGTCATGTGAGGTCTTGAAATCATGACCGGGAATTGAGGCATCTACTGTGCCCCAGGAAAGCTGGTTCAATGCATAATCACCACTGATGAGAAATATTTCCTTTCTGAAACCCACTTTCTGTTACTGCTCAAAGCTGTAAGATCTTATGCCTTTTTTTGCCATGGGTTGATTACAGCAGCGCTTGGTCAGGGTGGGTATCAAGTCGCTCCTCAGCTTTCTCACAGTAGCACTGAACAGGGCAGCTTTCTCCAGTTTCTTGCTCCAGGGCAGGCTTTTGAAGCCTCCAGTCTGCCCTGGGGATGTCTTCTGAACTGCTCCCATCTTGTCAACACCCCTTCATCCCTTTGCTGCTGGGACTGGGCAGAGTGAGTGGGTTTGGTTTGAGATAATGATAATGCATTTAGATATCTAGACGCAGGTCTGTCTCATATCAGACCGCTTGACTCAGTTGCCTAAATATGGACATTGGTGCCATTTGAAAGGCTCCAGGGCGGCCGAGATGTGTGGCTGGCAGGGGTGACGCAGGAGGTATGAAAGACCTTTAGGGATCAGCGAGGGCAGGCAGGATGCTTTAGGACATCTCAGGTACCCTCAGTGCCTACGCACCCCACCCATGGGTAGGCACTTGCCTTTGGGTGGCTGAATCTTGAACTGAGCATCCCGCAGGGCTGCCCCATGGGTGCTCTCCCACGCAATGCAGGGGGGAAGCAGTGCTGCCTCCAGATGTGATCCCTCTGCCTACGCAATGGAGGAACCTGGTTTGCCCCCTGACCGCAGGTTAGCCTGGGAGGCTGCTGATGGAGCTGCTACATATCACGACCCAGGAGCCCCTCTCTGCAGGGGCAGTCCAGCATTTTGTAGGTGTGATCTTCAGTTTTCTTCCCTAGTGCGTGATCTTGCATTTAGGCTCTTTAACACCAAGGACAGAGTGAGACAGGCTGCTTTTGCACTCATTATTCACCACCCACCACATCTACCACGTGAAAACTTTGCAGACAATCTCAGGACACTGAGCTGGTAATGATATGCCCCTACAATGACTTTCTAAACTCTATCAGTTAACCAGTTTTAATCCTCTCAATGTCATGAAGCAGTAAATCAAATGCACCCTTATAAAGCAAGCGATTTTGTTTGATCAGCGTGACTGAACTGCCAAAAGGATAATGGATGTTAATCTTTTTCTGTCTCCTATATCCTCATACAGGCCTCTATGTCATTTAATATCAGACCTGCATCAATTTATCTACCTGTGGTTATCCCTTTTGAATGCAAGTGCAATATAAAACCACTTTTCTGTGTTTTCATGGTCCCCTGAGTGCTGTGGGCACTTGCCTCTATCTTTCTAATTTCCATTTTACCTCTTTTTTTCCCCAGTTACAATTCCTAGGGTCAATTACTGCCTTCATACGTAGTTATATGCCTATCTCATCTTTCACTTCAATGTATTCGGGATCTTTCCTACTGCTACCTGTTTGTGCACAGGGACTGACCAGGTAAACAGTCCCTTGCACCTTGTCCTATCACCATGGGGTCACTGCTAAGACCATGAAATTTGCCCTGGCAGAGCAACAGGACAGGGTATGGAAGGAGCCTGCTTTTCCCAGTGCCTTTTTTGGCAAGTGAACTCTGGCAAGTACTGAACCTTCTCAGGCTCTGCAGGGAAGTGTCTGGCAGATACCATCAGAAAAATGTGCAAGGATAAGCCTCCCTGTTTTCTCTGCCCTGCTGGAAGAGTGCAGATGTCATGGGCATCTGGAGCAGAACAGGGCCAAAATGTTGTACTATCCCAAAGACAAGAGGCAGGATCCTTTCTCAATCCTTTCACGGCAGTCTTGACTAGGTGATTTCTTGGCATGGAGATGGCAGCATACACCAGAAAGTCTGGTGGTAGGAGGTGTCCACTTTGTTGAAGATAATCTACATCTTCCAGGGGAAAAAAATTCTCTGCTGGGGGAGAAAAGGTCATTGGGAGCAGGTAGAGCAGGGATGGGGGGTACCTAGAACCCAGGACTTCCCTGCAGATCAGTAAGGTTTGGTGATAACCAAGCTGCCCGCCACTATCCCAGTTAATAAAAATGATTTGCAGTCTTGCCTTTGTCTCCTCAGTTATTGACTTTCATGGTCTGAGGTTGGTTTTCTTTGCAACCATTCAGAAGTACAGGGGGGCTCCTGGCTGCTTTGCTAAGATGTCAAGTTTGTTTTCTGGAGCAAGAAGGAAAGGGTAGCTCAGACCGCTTGGTGTGTGTGGTAGCAATGAGTGAGATGCATCAGAAACGCTGCTGAGCAAGAGCCCTGCTCAGCATAAACAACACGAGCCTGCCCAGAAACATGGGACCTGGGGCTGCCTTCCTTGCATACACAGTTTCGGATGAGTACGTGCCGAGGAATGTAACCCTGAGGAAAATTCACTGAACTATTCGTCCACGGTGATTGACGAGCTGCTAGAGCAGGAAAAAAAAAACCATGTGTGGCAAGAGATCAGCCACATTCTCTCTGATGAGAGTACAGGAGCCAAGACCAAAACCTGCTTGAGGCAAGTCAATGGTGGGCCAAAAGTCTTCTGCTGGTGCCATTGCCGCCTTCTGTTGTAGGAAACGAGAAGGTGGTGCTACCAGAAAGGAAGAGTGACGACTTTCTTGAGCACATGTATGAACGCGGTGCCGGGTCTCACTACTCCAGCTCCACAATGTGCTCATAGATCCCGAGGAAGGCACCAAAATCAGCAGTGCTCTTGCGCATTACTGACCGCTGATGGCCAGCAAGTGGAGCTGATGATTTTTCCAGCTCTTGAAACTCTTTTAACACTGGTTTCCCTACCTGGCACTTGTGGGACTCTGTCTGGAGCACCGTGCCCAGCTTCACAAACAGCAAAGAAACACCACATCCAGTTACACCACTATAACCCCATATGTGGTCACATATTGCCTGCAGACTGTCCTGAGAGTTCTAACTGGTGGGTAAGGACCTTGAATAGGCGAGAAACATGGATTTAAAAAATTAAAGACAGTGGGGATGCTAAGCATGCGAGGACTTTGCTTTTCAACAGCCGCTCATTACCTCCAGAGAGGCTGATCATCAGGTAAGCAGGTTGCTAACGATGGTGCTCTCAGCCCCACAAATTAATGGGCTGCACTGGCAAATGTAATATCCAGCTAGAATCAGGCTAATAAAGATTTTTGTTTGTTCTGCTCTAGATTTCTCAGTGAAACAGTCTGTTAAAGTGCCTTGGCTCAACAGGCAGGGACCTGCACCTCAGTTTTTGCAGAGCCCTCCCTCGAGTTATAAACCCTGCAGTGAGCGGAGGGCAACCACCTCTAAACAGGGAGGCAAACTATTTGGGCAAATTTTTCGTTCAAACTATTGAAGTTTTGGTCTAGTCCTTATGACTCAGATTGGTTCTGGGGAGATGTGGAGCATCCTTCTCCTCAGCACAGCTGGATGAGCGTGCGAGGAAATGCTGAGGGCTACCTCCAAACCTGTTGGAGAAAGTGATGGCCATTGAGACCACCACTTGTCACCTTGGCAGTATTGGCTGATGGCCTCCTCCTGCTCATCTACTCTGTCTCAGCTTATATTTAGAGTATTTAGATCTCTTTTTGCTACATGCGGAACTCGGGCTTCGGGATTTGCAGGCCTAAGCAGGGACCCTCCAGCTTGACGCTTTATACAAATATCAGCCCTGCCAGACTGAGCAACAGGTGAGGATTTCAGCATTTGGCATGGATGAACATGGCTGGATGAGGCCATGCAAACAAATTACCTTCCTCAAATCAGGGGAAAACCGTCAGCAAACGCTGCGTCCTCAGCTAGTGACGCATCAGCCCATGTTTTCCATGGAGTTATCCTCACCAACTTTCATCAGTTAGACCAGTCGTTGCAGTGGTGGGAGGCAGTCAGCAACCTGGAGTCACTGTCTGTCTGTCCTGTAGGCAATCTGCATTAAAATGGAAGAAAACCAATCCTCTGAGCAAGGAAGACCCTGCCCTGAGCGTTACCCAATGCCACCAGGTAGGTCAGCTGAGAGCCAAGGCAGTACCCGTCATGATGAAGCAGATGTGTGGTGGGGACGTGAGGTTGGTGAGCTGTGCCGGGTGGGAAGGGGCTTTGCCGTGCTGGCACCGAGGGTACCATAACAGCGGTAACTGAGGCAGAGGCTGTGGCTGAGCTCCACCTGCAGCTGATGAGACATGCCAGGGTGCTGGGGTCACTCCTCTGGCTGAGACCCCAGGTGTGCAGTCTGGGGGGGACCTGTGCAAACAGAACAGCGTGGTTACACAACGCCCCACAGCCGCCTCGCCCAGCCGCCCCAGGCTGCTCTTACTTCCACCTTTCTGAGTGTGAACAGAACAGCGTGGTTACACAACACCCCACAGCCGCCTCGCCCAGCCGCCCCGGGCTGCTCTTACTTCCACCTTTCTGAGTGTCTAAATTCCTGTAAACAAAGAAGGCGTGAAACTAATTAGAGTTTTGGGATGAGTTTTTTTTTTTAAACACACAGTACCCCACTCTGGGCCAGAAGTCAGAAGAGCAGAAGATCCTTTCACACACCCAGAGAGGGCACGAGCCAGCTGACGTCCCCCAGTACGATGCTGAGTGCCGGCACCACAAAGGTGCCTTGAACCTGGCTCTGGCAAAGGAGCTGGCTTGAAAATGCTAGTCCTGAAATGCAGTTGCATCATGGTGAAGGATGTATGTGAAGAGGAGAGGGCTCCTCACGCTTGCTTTCCTCCACAACACCAGTAGTGCTGCACGCGGCGTGTAAACCTTGGGGATGCGCCTCGAGGAACAAATGTAATTGGGTTAAGCTGCTATAATGGGAAAATTCAATGTGAACGCTCATTCCCAAATACCATTTTGCTGCAGCTGCTGCAATGCTGAGGTGCAGCCTGCTTCCTTGCAGTCCCTCTCTCCGCTCTGCTGGGTGTTTTCTCTCCCTGCAGAGCCATCGTCCCTGGGGCAGGGCTTTGATCCCCTGCCACGGGCTTCCGAGAAGAGTGTCTGAGCTGCAGCGATAGCACAACCATTGCACCACAACAGCCCTTGGCGGCAGCCCAGGTCGTGTGGGCTGGTGGCTTTGAGGTCCTTTATTGGGGTGGGAAGGTAAATGAGTTTGACTGGGGCAGGGATGGTGTTGTTGTAGCTCTCTGCCAGCCCCCCCCAGCAGCTGGCAGGAGATAGTAGGGCACTACGTGGGTGCTGGCAAGCCTTTTGGGAGCTGCCTGCCACTCCTGCCCCTGGGACCCACTTTCTTGCGGCAGAGCAGGAGCATGTCCATGCCTGACCAGGCTGCCTGCTAGGATGGGGTTTTGCAGTGCTCACTCTCCTGGGACGGAGGTGTATATTTAGATTTGTATATTGGGATGTATATTTAGCCCAGAAGGTCCCACAGAACATCTCCTGGGTCTGATGTCCTAAATAGGACCAATAAATACCACAAGCCTCTCTGCTGGCCATTTCTGATATGTCCCAGCTGAGGAGAGCTCTGACCCAGATTTGTGACCTTGACACTGACTGGCTGAAATTAATAATCAACTTGCATTTACAGTGTCAGAAGGTGATGCCAGAGGGGAGTACTCTTCTTTTTCTTCCAAATCTACTCATTACAGCAGTCATTTTAACATCGTATCATTATACAGTTGAAAGGACTGTATTGATTCCCCTGAGGGGTCAGTCTTCTGCTGCCCTCCTGCCCTACCTGCTTCTCTCCCAGACAAGCGCAGTGCAGTGCTGGGCCGTGTAACTCATCGTCCCGGTTCCTGGGAGCACATGCTCAGATGACAGTGACTACTTAGTGTCATTCAAGGACATTGTGCACCCCACACGGCAGACGAGCCTCCAAGTCTCATTAAGCTCCTGGTTTCATTAAAACTGCTTTGGGGAAAACATCTTGGTTGACAGGAGCAGAACCTTTGCGGAGTTGGATGAGGGAAACAACGTTCATAGAATCATAGAATCATAGAATCATTAAGGTTGGAAAAGACCTCTAAGATCATCAAGTCCAACCATTAACCCAACACCACCATGCCCACTAAACCATGTCCCTAAGCGCCTCATCTACACGTTGTTCAAATAAAGGCAATTTAATTGATATAAAATAAATGCTGACTTTTTAAAGAAGATGAATATTCACCTCTTCTTCTTCACACCTGTGTTCTCCCTTTCTAGTGCTATTTATTTAAACCATGTGGAACCAGGAGGCATATGGAGTCAGTTTCTCCAGGAAACCAATTTCTGTCTCCAAATGCAGGAAAGTGAAACCTGTCTCCAAATGCAGGAATCCGTTTTGGAAGTGAAAATGACTCGGTAGGTAGGAGGGACCAGAAGAGAGAGGGGGAGAGCAAGACAGGGATGGGGGCAACATGGCATTTCCAGATGTCCATCTTAAACCCAGATTATGGCCATTCCCGTGTCTGGAAACAAGTTTCCTCCTTTCCTATTGCAGCCCGAATCTTTTAAAACCAGGTATAATGTGCAGGACCCGCAGCTAAACCTCTCTTTCCCAGAAACCGCGCATGCTGCAAGCGGTCAGGGCCGGGCTCCCCGCCGCCGGGCTGTCAGCACCGCCCTGCCCCGCTTTGAATTCCGCGCCAGTCCGCCGCGCCC
>NW_009186233.1:0-4257 GCF_000690835.1 Fulmarus glacialis
AATGATTCTATGATTCTATGATTTCCATTAGTATTTACCAGTATTTTATTAAATTACAGAAGAGTAAGTTTAGAACTGACTCTTCTTTTTTTGAAGGAGAAACATTGCTTGCCACTTCCCATATCTATTTGTCTCTAAACAAAGATCAAATCATCAAACTCATTGCAGCTTGTAGCTTTTTTTTTAAGCAGTAAACATACAACCAAAATTATTTCACATGGCTTTCTCAAGTTCTTTTCGTTCTGAGGAATGCTGGTTTGTAATACTAAAATTTCCCAAGTTTTTTTAATAGCCAATTTTAATAGTTTTATTTAGTGCAACATATCCTTATATGCATACACTTTCTGTCCTTTGTATGTGTTCTGGCTTATGACATAAGCTATCTCCTAGTTTCCTAAGGATATAATTAAAGTATTGTTTTAACTTACAACATGTTTGAACCTCTATATCATGATGGACTACTCATTTTCTTTTTTGATACTATATGCACTGAAATCATCTGGGATGCTCAGGTCAGCAACCTGGGGTTTAAGCCCAAGGGACAGTTTCAGTTAAAGGACCACAGCATAGAAATGTGTTCCTTTTTTCACTGAAACTTTTTCACTTTTAAATTGTCAAGGTCTTTTTGATTTCCCAAACATATTTTCTACAGAGAAGCAAAGAGTGAATGGATATAAGAATTGGTTTATTTACTTTTTGTTTCACTTGTTTTATTTTGGAGATTTCTTGGAGATTGGGTGGTAAAGATCATTTTTAGTATCAGACATCCTTCTTCTAAAGTAATTGCATATGCAGTATGTGTGTATCTGCATAAAGGTGTGTAGATATGTTTTAGGTTACTAGTTATTTAGTTTATGAGATGATAGCCATAGAAAAACCCACAAGCCATGTGGATGGTTAGTTTGCATATTCTATTTAGACTTAAATATAACCATACATACTATATGTTCTTTCAGGTATGAACTGTCTTTTTCTATTTGTGATTTCAGGTTCCACGGCAGCTAGGTTTTGCTCATCACAGGAATTCTGAAGTGCTGCTGAATTAATAATAAATAATGGTGGTGATAATGATGGTAATAATAGTAAGGATAGAATGATTTAAAGCAAAATCTAAGACTTTTCAGGCATTGGTGTGCTGTCAGGGTCTCTTGGGACATTTTTTGGACAATGTTTTCCATGGGAATTTATGGCTACATGGCTTTACTGTGTTGCCCAACCAGTTGCATAGGAAATGTCTATGATAAAGAAGTAGGAATAGAGATGTAAATGCAGCAGATTAGCCTGGTATGCATTTGACAGCGCTGGAACTCTGTTTGTGGTCCCAGATCGGCACCATCTGGATTGCACCATTTGTAATGGGATGATACGTGTACATGCAATTAGTTTATGTCAGTAGCTGTGGGGATTAGATGAAATTATGGAGCAGTAAATGCTGCTTTGAAACCAGCTTGATTTTGTAAACTCAACTTGAAAGCCACTATAATTCTGGCAATTACCCTAGGACTGCTGGGCTTAGAGGCAAAAATAGGGCTCTTTCTTACACTCATAACACATCATCACCTCTTCTCCTGGAGCTGAAGAGCTTCTTAAATGCAAGGTGGTTTGGGAGAGGTGTTTTTGTAGAACTGGAGGGTATGGAGTGGAAAATCAGAAGCTGAAGATAGATTCATATAAGGGAGGACTGGTGAGGATGATGACCAATGAGGCTTAATGTGACAAAAGAGAGGAGGCAAAGGCTAGAAAGATGGGGGGAAAAAATCTTTAGAAGTGATTTCTTTATTAGTGTGAGAATTCCTGGCAGAGATATGTCTAGTCAGAGGAATCTTTAATTAATGTCTGCTTGCTTCTTTTCAATGAATTAGCCTAAAATCCACCATGTGGATTAATGATTTTTTTTTTTTTTTTTTTTAATTATATTGACAATTACTCAATGACTGTTTTCATGTAATAAAAATCAGTCTGGAGTAAACTTAAGAGGCTGAGTCACTCTTCTCAAGGGATAACAGGTGGAATTCTGAGATGATGTCAGTAGTGAATCAACTGATGTTGGCATTAAATCTCAGTGTAGAAATGGCTCACAATGCACATCCAGGTTGAAATCTCCTATGAATTTGTTTTACTTACCTCTGGGGTTGAAAGGACCAGTCTCTGTATTCTTTCTGATCTGTCAGAAACTCTACATCTTTATTATCTATGTTTGACTTTTTTTTTAACGGAAAATGTGAGAAAAAAATATCTATCTTTCATGCAGGTAAGATTCTCTCAGTGAATAAGCCCCCAGTCATTCCACTTCTGGACTCTCCGAGAAACAATATATCTGCATTTAACAATAGTCTAAAAATACTTGCTTCAGGGATCCAGGAAATGAACATACATCTGTATGCACACATATATATAAAGGCAGAGCAGTTTTCAAAGGAATTATTGATAAAAAATGTAAGAAAATCTTTGAACATCAAATACTGTAGATACTGGTATTTTCAAAAGCCTAAGGACTTAAAAAGTAAGTGTTGGGCTTTCTGTGTCATGGTTAAAAAGTTTCTATACTGGTGGCTCTAATACTCAGAGAAGTATGAGTATATAAGACAATTTTAAGAAAGGCTATTTCTGAGTAACAGTATTAGGTTTTCTGCACTAGATACCTGATAAAAGTTGTATCTCTACTTAAGTGTTAAATGTTTCTATTTGTAAAGTGTACCTTATAAAGCTTTTAAAATAATTTCCTTTAATTTCTTCACAGTGAACTAGGAGAGCTAAAAATAAGTTCAAATAAAAAAAAAAACAAAAACAAAACAAAAAAAAAAAGAAAAAAGAAAGAGAGGATTCAGTACAAAACCAACAATAAAGAATAGGAGAATTACCAAATAGCACAAATAGTATAACTTCCCCAAAATAGAAAACATGTTGCCAAAAGGTTATACATCACAAATGTATGTAACATTATACTGAACTCTTTTCTAGATTGTATCGGTAGTGATGAATACTTAAGGGTTTGATATGAGGCTTGTTGAAGGAGATATTTTACCTCTGAAGTTGTTTGTATATAATACTTTATTCTATCTTTTAATGATTTTTGTTTGTTTGTTTTCAGATTAATTTACTTCGGGGTGATGAATTGAAATTGGAAAAAAAAAAGAGGGACAACTACTGTAGCTATAGTAGCAAGAGTGGATTATAGTAGATTAATGCTCTGCACAGGATCACCCAATCACTGAATTAAACACAAAACTTTGTCCATGCACTGCATATACCTTGATTTGGCTTTAAGGTTTAATTTTTTTTTAATCCATCACTGAACTGATTTTTTTTTCATGCTTTCTTCCAATGTAAGAACTTACTTTCTAAAGATGGTGTGTAAAATTGATAAATTATATTAGACTGTGCGCAAGTAAAAATACACACACGCATACAGTACAAAATGATGCTTATTTCCCTATCCTGGTACATATTGCTGGACCCAGCCATGGCAAGTTATCTTCCTAAGACCCTATAAACACTGACTTCTGCACCAATATCCCCCTTTTACATGCTTTGTAAAGGTGAGTATAGACAGAGATGGCACAGTGGAGTGCCATATTGATGTATTCCAGCTGGGTCAGCGATGCTGGCTTACAAGATAGCCACAAAAGCTTGCTACACAGGTTTTATTGCACAGCTATAAGACAGGCAGGTTTCTTCATTAGCAGCGCGCTGGGCAAGCCAGGTGCCAGCTTGTGGCATGGCTCACAGCCATGTCCCGTTGTTGTTCCCAACCTCTTGCTCATCATATGTCCCTGAGGAAGACTTCAGGAAGAAGCAAGTTAGAGACTTCACAGGGAAGAGAAACAGCCAGTAAGAATGAAAGCAACAATAACAGCAGACAGTACTTTCCAAAGTCTGCTGTGGTTCCTATTCAGTGCAGTCAGATTTCATTTTCATGAAAACTTGACTGTGGGTATAGAGGGAAAAAAAACATGGCTGGGTCTTGGCCCAGTATGGGACTGGGGATACAAATGGAACTTCTCAGAGAATGCTGTTCTTTCAACTGGGCTTACGCATTGGCTTGTTGTTACAATCCTTCCTTCTGCTCAACGTCGTTCAACATCTCTCTTTATCTTGATTTCCCTTTCCCCCCATGTCTTCTCACCCTCATATGACTAATTTAATTTTCTTTCTAGTAGCCTAATTTCCTCCTAACTCAACTCACAAGTTCAGATGAATCATGTCATTTGTACAAACCCAGTGTTCACTCTGCTGTGGCTGCTGTTCCTGTTCCCT
>NW_009186233.1:4288-7632 GCF_000690835.1 Fulmarus glacialis
CTCTTTAGATTGCAAATATTTTAGGTACAAATTATCTACACAAACAGTGGCTGCTATTTCAGCACCACCATAACAAATGTGTTGAAAATAATCCAATAAAACAGTTTAATCATGCCCACAGTCATGCCAAATATATTTTGCTTGTAAGTTACATCAGAAAAAACAAATAAGTAGGTATAAATGACTCTGTGTGTGATTGTGGTCATGTATGCATTCACATTTCTGTGTTAAAATATGTCTCTGTAATGTACATACACATGTGTACAAATTGATACAGGCACCGTATTCCCATTACATATTCATTTTCTTTTGAAAGAAAAGCTAATCATGTTGTGATTCACAATCAAAGCACTGTACTGTTAAAACACTTTCGGAAGAGACTTATCCTTAGTAGGTTCACAGTTTACAACTGTGTATTTAAATAATAACATAAGGGTGCTGAATTTTTGTTTTTCTCTGAAGGAGACAGATTTGCCTTTCTCAAAAGAGGAGAAAAGTAAAGAGGGAAGGAATTTATATGCAGTGCATATATATATAGGGATATCAGCTTAAAAATACAGAGTTTTTTTTAACCAGGTCTGGGAAGCAAAACCTTTTTTTCTGGGAATAAAAAAGCACATACAAATAACATATAAGCCATAAGCTTTAGGTTCCTGGATGTGGCAAAATATAACTCCCCCTCCCCTGCCATTTTTGAAGCTGATATCCCACTATATCAGACAGCTTTGTGTTTGGCTATTCTTTGTTAAGAATAATGCATTGTAGGTATATAGCCTGAGAATGAAGATCCTTCCTGGATATACTAGCACTGTAACCTCTGGAGGGAGAAACGTGTGCCTTTTACTATTTTTGCTGAGAGGCTTTAACTCCTGTCATGACTTTTAATATTCAATATTGTTATTTTGAAATTACAGTAGTTTACTTAAAATCAAATACAGTACTTTGTGTTTGTGATAAAAGTAAGAAAAAAAATACAAGCCTCACTAAAATCCTATTATTTCCATAATTATTTTCCTATAATTTTGCTATAATGATCTCATTCATTTTTACAAGATATGCAGAGCTCAGAGCACGTATGCCACTCTATATTTTTACTGCTATCATCACGAAAAAATGCATTTACTGGGAGAAGTGACATTTTTTGCCTTTTGACAAATTCGTGGAAATCTCTTTTTTACTTGCAAATATTTGCAAAGTAAGAATTAATACCTTTGCACAGATCTGCCTTTTGAGGTGCTATGACACTTTGAAGTTCTTCGATAATTTTATTTAGTTTGTCACACTCCAGGCTGTTTAAATATACTCGGGCATATTGATAGACTTACAAAACTGGCTAGCAGGGCTGTCTGTGGAGTAGAATTCTTTATTCTGGGGTTGGATGTAATGGTTAGAACAAAAGATTGGAAGTTAATAACAGGTATTTGCAAGTTTTACAACAAAATTTAAAACCAGGTGACACTCCAGTCAAACCTGAACGCGTAGCTGTCTTTAATGTCCTTAAACAAATTACAATGCAAATTAACTGTAAACTGAAGTTAGATGATGTCTCATACTGTCAGTGCTATACTGTTCATTTCATAATGCACATAAAATTCTTCATGCTGGTGAAAAGACTTCTGCAGTGATTTCTGCGGAGCTCTCAGAGTAAACCACAAGGTCAGGACAGAATAAAGAAAGCAGTTAACAGTGAACCTATCGTCATCACCAGTTGCTAGAGTAAAGCTAGAGTCTTTTTAGAAGATTTCTGTGTGGCGGGTGAGACTTGAATAAAGACAGCCTTTGGTAAAAGGGACCCTGCTGGAATCCACTGTGGAATATGAATAAAATACCTCTGCATTAATGACAAATAGAACTGTTTTGTGTGGCGGACCATGTGAGTAAAACAGTGAAAATTGTGCATTGACCTTCACAAATCCAAAGTCTTCAGATGTGTGACTGTGTAATGTTTAAATGTTTTCAGATTGCAGGAATGATATTTTCTTCGGAGAGGTGCTATAACTAATATAATATGGTGTTCTGTAGTAATTTGCAATTTCTGTCAGATTGGGTGTATAAATATGGAAAGTATTTGCTTAAAGAGGTGCCAGCAGTGCTTTCTTAAACTTGTATTTATCAGTGGTTAAAAGAGGAATAATTAACCAGACAAATTACTAGCTGTAGTTACATACTTCACTGAAGAGCTCTGGGTCTTCAGCTCAAAGCTGTAAAATTAACTACCAGCCAGTTAAAAATATGTACCTAGCACAGTATTTCATATTTAATGGAAATTCATCAGAAATCCATCAGTCAAAACAGACTTGTACAGAAAGAGAAGTATTATTCTGTCACTTTCTAGTTCTTTCTCAGGCTCAGTGATAACAACTGCATATTTGAAATAGCTGCTATGGCTCTTGATTTTAATGTAATTAAGCTGTTTTATGCCCTCTGAGAATCTGGGCCATACTCATTAGTGGAATTTGTTTTGCTTTGTTTTACCTCTGGTTATACTATGATATATAGAACTTGAACAATTAGCCCAGAAGAAGTGTTAGGCTATGTGAAATGTCTCTTCACTTGAAGAAAATAATGTTTTTGTTGTTGCCACCATAAATTTGATTCACATTTCATTTTCCTTTTGGCATGTACAAAAGGCACCTTTCACTTTTCCATAACAGAAATCGCTTTCTATTGTAGTAAATGCCTGACTTTCTGTGCTTCCTGCAAAGCTGAAGGATTCCTTCTGCAGGGAAAATGTCTCATCTGAAAATGATTGCTAGGTCTAATTTATAAAAATGTGTCAACATGACTAATTGTAAGATGAGTGGTGAAGCTTATTATGTGCAGCATAATGCTGAATATCTTCGCTGAATACAGCAACATATTTCAACTGTGGCAGTAACATCTCAAACCCTTTCTCACAGCAGGTCAGGAAAATAAATGTGATGCTGCTTCAGAATAAATGGCATAAATGGATCTAAAATACATGACAACTAGCAAATTGATGTGTATTCTGTTTAAGAACTGAGTCAAATTTTAAATATGTATTTCACAGTGGTCATAGTTTTTGTTAGAAATCTTTTCCATTTGCTTGCAATTTTGCTACCATCTTTCTATAATACTTCCTACTTGTTTTTCTATGTATTTTCTCAGCTTCTTAGGACAAAAGACAACACAATTCTTAAGGGAGATCTAAGTTGCAGCTATTTCTACTGTGCTGGCATTGCAGTTAAACTACTAACAATACGTATTCCCCAAGAGATGTATTTCCCAAGGAAATTTTCCTAATTCATCATGAGTTAAGAAGAAGAAAGTGAAAATGAGAAAAGGAAAATCCCTGCCAGGTCCCGCCCCCCCCTCCCCCCACC
>NW_009186234.1:0-278 GCF_000690835.1 Fulmarus glacialis
AGAGAACGGAGCTGAGCCAACGGAGGGACTAGTGCCTGCTCAAGCCCACCAGTTGCCTTAGGTGAGTCACCAGCCTCGTGTTTTGCCACCGTCCCTCATCATGTCCAGCCTGGAGAAGAGAAGGCTCGGCGGGGGGTCTCATGTGGCTAAGTTCCCAATGACAGGGAATAAAGAAGATGGAGCCAGGCTCTTCTCAGCGGTGCCCAGTGACAGGACAAGAGGCAATGGGCACAAACTGAATTCCAGGAAATTCCATCTGAACATAAAAAAAAACCCCA